>NW_024412445.1:5909287-5932217 GCF_014898765.1 Herpailurus yagouaroundi | reverse complement strand
GTGAAGAATTCAGACCTCAGAGCATATTGATTCCAAAAGGCACACGATCCACACGTCAATGAATTAGACAATGACACCAGTCCGTGTTCATGACAAACGTAGTCGCTCGGAAGAATGTTATGTGAAGGGAGGCCGAGGATCACTTTAAATCCTAAATGGAAACAAAAGTTGCATCTTGATAAATGGAGTGTCTGATGCGAGAGATACTCTTACAGTTAAAGTCACGGAAGCTGCCTGTGGAAGTGCGATTCGCCCAGTCCCACTATTCCCTGAAGGGCTCTACTCTAAATGGCCTCGGTCCCCGCGATAAAATCTGTAAGACAAGACACTGCAAGAGTGTGACCACAAGACCTGCCTCACAGCTGACAGCGATTTGCTTTTGGTGTTTATCTGCCAAGGATCAGATCTGCCTTCGCTAAGAGAATCCTTCAAATGTCCTTTAACCTTTCCCTTGGCTTCAAAACTAGAACAGCCCGCGTCCAGTACACCAGGCACGATCCCGTGTGACTCAGAAGAGGAAGCTCGTACGCACATTCAGGGTAACTCAAGTGTACTTTGTAGGATGGACCCACTGTTCTCTCGCAGGCCTGGCAGAAGTTCTTAGAAGCAAACTGTGGAGAGAAACGGGCATCCTTCCGTGTCATGACGTGATTTTATTCAAGACCGAGTCCTGACAGGTTGACTGCTTTTACCCCACTATTTGAGGGGACTCTCCATTCTCTTCTCCAAGACCAATATTCAGGAAAATAAGATGAGGGGTGTCTGGGCGGCTCAGTCGGTTAAGCGTCTGCTCCTGACTTAGGCCCAGGTCATGATCTCACCTTTCATGAGTTCGAGCCACGCGTAAGGGCTCACCGCTGATGGTGTGGAGCCTGCTTGGGATCCTCTCTCCCCCCATCTCTCTCTGCCCCTCCTCTCCTCTCTCTGTCAAAATAAATAAATAAACTTAAAAATATATATAATGGGACGTTTAAAACACTATGGCAGTAAGAATAAACTTATGAATAGAAACACGGAAGAAATAAATGCTAGCCTTCTATTGGTTTTAATCATTTACTATTATATGAGCATAAAGAAATAAATTAAAACAAATAGGTAATTCTGTGGAAAGCAATTGCATGAGGTGACATGAATTATTGGTGATGATCCTTTGTATTTAAGCCAGCATCCTCAGAGTTTAATGCCTGCACATCGGCTCGATGCCACAAGGCGTATTTCTCATTCCAGGCAAAAGCCAAAATAAGTTCTCTTCAGCAGACTGCCCATGAGGAGTTAGGAAAGAAAGCACAGAAGAGAAGGGGGTTCTAGCAGGTTGAGAGGGCAGGTAGGCTTTCCTATTGGTGAGCTCTTCCTGATGCTTCATGGAGAAGGCCGGGTGTCTGGCCCAGGTCACCTACCACTGGAGAAAAGGTTTTCCAGATTTTTCAGTGTAGCTGCTTCAGGGCCCAGGACAGAGACAGATCTTGTGGTGCGAGATCTTTCTATGGCCCTTGGGACATCGTGAAGGCCCTTCCACAAGACAGATTACCCACCTATTAAGAGACAGACATCTCATGTTGGCGAATCATCAAGGGGAGGCTGAGGACTCTGGCAACTTCCACAGATGAACCAAAGGGAATATGTCGGCTGGTTCTGATGTTCTCTTTCTGGAAGGATGGGGAATCCTGACCTCTTGGGCAGTCTCACGACACGCTGATGCCTTTCGGCTAACACAGTGCCTTTCCGTGTTAACAGCTTGCATCTTCTTTCCAGAAAGAGTTCTTTCTGTATCACAAGAATGAAAGAGTGATTGTGGGCTTCCCAATAAGGAGTATTAATCTGGATTTTATAGAATCCCTCTCTTTTCTGGATTTCTCCCTCCAATTCTTGAATCTTCACTGTGCATATTCCTTCCCACACGTGTCTTCTATTCCTCTTCTCACTTATTTTTTCTTCTTGGTTCAGTTTATATTGTGAAAACCCAATTCTGTGGGTTTTCTTTTTTTGGCTTTTTGGTTCTTTGTTTTTGTTTTTGTTTTGTTTTTTTTTTTTTTTTTTTTTGGTTTTTGGTTGTTGTCGTTTTTACCATTTTGGACACACAGCTAACATACATTTCCTACCCTCCCTACAAATAAGTGTGGTCATAGGGCAAAGTTCTCTCCAGTGAAATGCGGACAGCAGAAACACATGCTATTTCTAGATTTGCTCATGAAAACATTCCACACTCTTTCTTTTCTGTCTGGTGGGTGCAGATAATGAGGAATCCCAGGGAATGATGGAACACAGGATGCATGGACCCTGGCCTCTGGCCACCCAAGTGGAAGAGAGTACCCCTGCTCAGCATATCATTCGCCTGGATGGTATGTAACAAAAAGAGTACAATTTCTTGGGACTTAAGATACTACTTTTTTGGTGGGTAATCCATTATTGCAATGTTCCTACTTTAACTTTGCACAGCCATGACTTTGCACGTGTTGGCATCATTAATACATTCAATTAAAAAAATGCCTATTTATTTTGAGAGAGTGAGAAAGAGGGAGAGCGTGAGTGGGGGAGGGCCAGAAAGAGAGAGAGAAAGAGAAAGAGAGAGAGAGAGAGAGAGGGAGAGAATCCGAAACAAGCGCCACACTGTCAGTGCAGAGCCCGATGCAAGGCTCGATCTCACGAACCCTGAGATCATGACCGGAGCCGAAAGCAAGAGTCAAAATCTTAACCAACTGAAACACCGAGGTGTCCCTATTTGACTTTTTTCATAGTCATTATATTGAAAGAGTTTGGGTCACATAGCTTCTTGATTTTTTTCGTCAGCTCACACTTCGCCATCTACATCTATTCCAAAAATGTTTCTGCGTCTTCTGATTTCAAGTATATATATTTCCAACAGGGAAATACCCCTGTTATCTGTTTTACCTGATAAGTTTTTCTTCTCACTTCTTTTTAAGTAATTCTTTTAAATTCAATCAATAGCAAAGGATGCATTATTACTCAAAATACCTTTTAAAAAAAGTTTATTTATTTATTTTGAGAGAGAGAGAGAGAGAGAGAGAGAGCAAGCAGGGGAGGGGCAGAGACAGAGGGAGAGGCAGAATCCCAAGCGGGCTCTGAGCTGTCAGCCACGAGCCTGATGCGGGGCTCAAACTCACAAACCTTGGGATCATGACCTGAGTTGAAACCAAGAGTCAGACACTTAACCGACTGAGCCACCCAGGTGCCCCTCAAAATAACTTTTAAAAAAATGAATTCTTTTTTAGAGGACGCCACCCTTCATTTTCTCACAGATTTATATTCCTTAACTTATTGCTAAATAGAAGATTGATAAAAAGCATTCGTGTGAAGACATGATTCAAGTTCTCATAAAATCTTTCCCCACCAGCCCTCCACCAGCGAGGAGGGATCACCTCCTCCTGGCCACACATTTCACACAGTCAAATGGCACAGCCCAGTGTCTCGGGTGTCCCTATGCCTTTACTGGGCAGAGGCCAACTTGAAGGGACTTGCAGGAGCTCTGTGTTGCCTAGATCTCCAAGCCTCCTGCCCGCACAGCAGAGCAACCTGCACAGGGACCTCAGTAAAGCAACATGAAGCCATTGTAAGCACGTCGACATCCATTATCCCTGGTGCCATAAGTGTCTATGGCAATCATTGAGCGCATACTAATCAGCAAGTCTTTGGGGGATGCAAAGCACCCAATATGCCTCTTGTCTACACCTCCTGCCTGAGGGTTATTACTACAAATGTGCAGGAGAACACGGTCGCTTCTGTTCTGCAGACACACCCCCTCCTGGGTCTGCCCCACCTTTGGGATATTGGAATTGGAGGAAGCCAGTGAGACAAGCCTTGATGCCCTTGGCCGCTCACTCCAGGGCTGGCATTTGTGACCGCAAAGTGCAAACCAAAGGTCCGATATTCCAAACCAAGCTGTTGGTTCCATTGAGGCCCAGATAAACTGTGGACTTCAGTTTTATAAAGATTAAGCTCTTTGTAGGGACTGGCTGCATTAGGAATACTTTCTTCCTCTGCACTTGACCAGAGACTTTCCTTTGTGGCTTTGACACTTCATTTGCCTCTTATTTGGCTCACTAACTTGGCTCCCAGGTAAATAAGTTCCCCTTAATGGAAGAACAAGAGTTGCTTAGTAGGGTGGGAAACCACAATGGGGACCCAGAATTAGAGGGAGCCCCTTCTTCACCCTAATGTCTTCCTGTAAGACAGGAGTCCAGCTTAAAGGGGCCAGATGCTAATGGAGAACCCCACTTTCAGGAGGGAATCTTGGTGGGGGAGACTGAGGCAAAAGGACACATATTTTCACTCATTCCATCCCACTGGATCCCCGATCCTTCCCAGGGAGATTATGAATCTAACTCTACAGCCAAAACCACACTTGCATTGAAACACTAAACCCATTCCCACCAAAACCAGGAACAGGCTGAGAACCCCACTATGGCATACATTGATTTTTACCTAAAAGTGATAGAATACAAACATAAATAGTTTACATTTGGGCAATCAAGATACAGCATTATACCCATTTATTATGAAATCATATTATGATTATTATGAAAGCAAACCAGAAGCCATTGATAATTATTAGGACAAAAGTCCAGGGGAAATAAGAATTCTGAGTAATGGCTAGTGTTTAATGGCATAAGAAATAATCAAACTACTTAATTCGATGTGTGCCAGCAAGAACCAATTGGAAGAATTGAAGCGGGAAAATGACATTATACAACAAGAATTACCTGATATGCAAGTATCTCACAAGAAATCTGCAGAGATTTTATTAATGAAACTGCCCAATTTCCCTTAAGCCATGGAGAAAAACTTGAATGACTAGGAACAGAGTTCAATTATTATAAAGATGACAGTTATCAACTTAAAAAGAATTTAAAAAGTGGGGGAACACCTGGGTGGCTCAGTCGGTTAAGTGTCCAACTCTTAGTTTTGGCTCAGGTCATGATCTCACAGTTGTGAGTTCGAGCCCCACGTTAGGCTCTATGCTGACAGTGTGGACCTTGCCTGGGGTTCTCTTTCTCCCTCTCTCTCTCTGCTCCTCCCCTGCTCTCTCTCTCTCTCTCTCTCTCTCTCTCTCTCTCTCTCTCAAAACAAATAAACTTAAAAAATTTAAAAAAAAGTTAATGTTTATTTATTTTTGAGACAATGTGAGCGACAGAGTGCAAGCAGCAGATGGGCAGACAGAGGGAGGCACAGAATCAGAAGCAGGCTCCAGGCTCCGAGCTGTCAGCACAGAGCCCGATACGGGGCTCGAACTCACAAACCTCGAGATCATGACCTGAGCCGAAGTCGGAGGCTCAACCGACTGAGCCACTTAGGCGCCCCTCCCAAATTATTTTTAATTAAAAAAAAAGGTGACAGTTATCAGCAAAATAATTTTGATTTGTGGGAATTGGATCTGGATTCAAAGTAGATTTAGGGGTACGATTTCACTAAATGGTTTTGTGTGGAGACCATTCGCCATGAATTCGTCTCAGTGTCTGTGCATCTCGGGGCCAGAGGCATTTATGGGTTTTGATCCAGATTGCTTTTTCAAGGACGATCACAGAACAAACCACCTTGGGAGACAGAGTGTCTTCCTTCAGAAGGCGGGTTTGTGTATTAACCAGCATAATAAAGCTAACATCTCCTCTCAGAGCAAATGTCGAACAGCGTTGCTAGGAGCTCATTAGAAAAGATTTAGTCTGTGGAACGTTCACGAAGAGCTTTTGGTGAAGTTTTTAAACTTAAAAAAGAAAACATTAAAAATACCTGAAATCATATCAGTTGAAATTAAACTCGATATCAACACTAGAAGCACAACACCAGTCCCCAAATACTTGGAAACTAAACAGTGCATTTCCCAACAATCCATAAGTCAAAAAGGGAATCACGAGAGAAATATGAAGCACAGAGAACTGAATAGAACGAAAATGGAACTTATGCAAACAGGTGAAACGTGGCTACAGCAGGGCAGAGAAGGAGACATGGGCCACGAAATGCTTGCAGATCCACAATCTAAATTAGGGGCGCCTGGGGGGCTCAGTCGGTTAAGTGTTAGACTTCAGCTCAGGCCATGGTCTCTCGGCTGCTGGATTCGAGCCCCGGGTTGGTCTCTGGGCTGGCAGCTCGGAGCCTGGAGCCTGCTTGGGATTCTGTGTCTCCTTTTCTCTCTGCCCCTTTCCCGCTTGCATTCTGTCTCTCTCTCTTCCTCAAAAATAAATAGACACTACAAAAATTTTTTTTAAAAATCAATTATGTCTTCAAGACATTAGAAGAAGAAGGAAATTACAACAAACAAACAAACAAACAAACAAAACAAAACAAAACAAAACAAAACACAAGGAGCGCCCAGGTGGCTCAGTCTGTTAAGCTTCCAGCTCCTGGTTTTGGCTCAGGTCATGATCTCACAGTTTTGTGAGTCTGAGCCCTGTGTCAGGCTCTGTACTGGCAGCACAGAGCCTGCTTGGGATTCTCTCTCTCCATCTCTCTCTGCCCCTCCCCGACTTGAGCTCTGTCTCTCTCAGATAAACACATAAGCTTGAAAACATTTAGAAAAAGAAGGGCAAAATAAACACAAAGCAACCACAAAGAGGACAATTATAAAGACGAAATCAGAAATAATTAAAATTGGAAAGAGGAAGGAATAGAGAAACTCAATGAAACGCAGGAATAAGTAAACGTGATAAATAAAATCGTTAAAGATGAAGTCGAGAGGCACAAATCTGCAATAGCAGAAATGAAACAAGATAATGACTACAGACCTTGAAGCCATTAAAAGGATCATAAGGGGACACTGGAAAGTACAGTATGGTCAGACATTTGAGAACGTAAAAATCGGACCCATTTCTCAAAAACCAAAACCCACCAAAATTTACGAGACCATCTGAATAGTCCTCTAACCATTAAAGTATTTGAATTCAACATTTAAGAACTCTCATCAAAGACTTCTCCAAGCCCAGATGGCTTCCCTGGAAAATTGTCCTAAGTCTTTATAGAAGAATTAACGCCACAGGACCAAACCTCGTCCAGAAAAGAGAAGAAAACGAAATACTCCCTAGTGTACTTTATGAGGCTAGTATTACCCTGATACTAACACCAGATAAAGACAGTAAAAGAGAGAGAGAGAGAGAGAGAGAGAGAGAGAGAGAGAGAAACTACAAACCAAGAGTTCTTGTGAACTTAGAGACAAAGATCCTCAAAAGAATCAGACACCATAACCAAGTGAGGTCTATCCCAGGAACTCAAGATTAGTTTATCATTTAAAAACCAATCATTGTAATCCCACGTGTCAACAGGCTAAAGAAAAAAACAAACCATACAATCATATTAATCAGTGCAGAAAAAGCATTTGACAAAACCGAATACACACTCATAATAAGAACGTCAGCGCCCTTAGAATAGAGGAGACCTGCCTCTATTTGAAAAACGGCATCTGAGGCATCTGGGGAGCCCAGGAGATTCCGCGTCCATCTTCCGCTCAGGTAGCTATCTTGCAGTTTGTGAGTTTGAGCCCCGCATCAGCTCTGTGCTGACAGCTCGGAGCCTGGAGCCCGCTGTGTTTCTGTGTGTCCTTCTCTCTCTGCCCCTCCCCTGCTCATGCTCTGTCTTTCTCCCTCTCAAAAAAAAAATTGAATAAAAAATTTTAAAAGATCTAAAAAAACAGCGTCTACGCAAACAGCTGACCTCGGACTTAATGTGGAAATACTGAATATTTCCCTTGAAATTGGGGAACAAGCTAAGGCTTTCTTACCACTCTTATCCAACACAGTTCTGGACATGCTTGCCAGGGTCATAAAACACACAAAACAGGCTAGTCTGTGGTCAACTCCACAGGAAGCTGCAAAACAACTCCTAGAACTAACAAACGAGCTTAGCGTGGTTGCAGTCGGTGCTCATAGACTGACAAACAAAAATCAATCTGGTCCCCGTACTGTAAAAATGAACATGTGTAAACCAAAGTTTGAAGCACAATATCACTTTAAACCGTCCCCAAAGGAAGATGTGTGTTAAGACCAGAGTTTCCTTAGCTGTGAAGCATGTCCACAGCACAAGGCTCTGACGCTTTCCCTTCTGCGTGACCTTGGGCAAGGTGATCTTGCCTTGGTGCCTACACACTTAAAATGGGAATAGCACAGCTGCCAGAGTTATTGAAATGACTATATCACTCAATAGTTGTAACCCACTTAATAGATGTAACTTACTGAGTTGAGGGTCTGGTGCCCTAGTGGTTGCTTATATTCTTTCTTTCTTTTTTTTTTTTTTTAATTAAAAAAATTTTTTAAGTTTGTTTGTTTATTTTGAGAGAGAGGGAGCATGAGCAGGGTAGGGGCAGGGGAGTAGGTGAGAGAGAACACCCAGCAGGTTACGCACTGTCAGGGCAGACGCCGATGTGGGGCTCAAACCCACAAACCATGAGATCCTGACCCGAGTTGACATCGAGCTTCGGTTGCTTAACTGACTGAGTTGCCCAGGTGCCTCTGCTTATATTATTTCTTGAAAATAGTTCATATACCTTGGGATGCAATAAAGCAGGTATAATAAGACAACTGTGATTCTACTAACAACCCCGGTATTCACATATTCAACTGGCTCATGCCTTTTCTTTATGAGTTTGAGACGCTGTCGCAAAGTATCACAGATGGGAGATGTTTCTTTCTCACCACTTTGGAGGATACAAGTCCAAGATCAAGGCGCTAGCAAATTTGGTTTGGGATGAGGACCCTCTGCTTGGCTTGTAGATAGATGCTTTCTTACTGAGTCTTTACACTGAGGAGAGAAAGAGAGAGATAGCTCTGGTCTCTCCTTTTCTTACAAGGGCACTAATCCCACAATCAGAGCTTCACCCTCATAATCTCATCGAAGCCCAATTATCTCCCCAAAGACTTAACTCCAAATAGCATGATATTGGAGGTTAGAACTTCAATATATGAATTTGCAGGGCAGAAGAATTCTGTTTATAAGGTTTCTTAATCCAGGAAACATTCTTTGCCTTCTACTGCTTATCAAAAGTCGGCTCACCCTTCAGGGCTCTGCTTAAGAGGCAATGCTCCGTGAACCAGACATCTGAGCCAGTATAATCTCCTGGATCCACTGCCCCGTCTATGGATTGGTCTCTCATTAGGTATCATTTAAAGAAATTACAAGTCCAGGGGCGCCTGGGTGGCTCAGTTGGTTAAGCCTCCGACTTAGGTTCAGGTCATGATCTCACGGTTCCGCTCAAGGGTTCGAGCCCCATATCAGGCTCTGCGCTGACAGCTCGGAGCCTGGAACCTGCTTCATGTTCTAAGTCTCCCTCTCTCTCTATCCCTTCCCCACTCGCACTTTCTCTCTCTCTCTCTCTCTCTCTCTCTCTCTCTCTCTCTCTCTCTCCCCCAAAAATAAACATTAAAAAAGGATTAAAGAAATTACAGGTATAGGACTAAGTGAAGAGGTAATATAAGATAGAGTAGCTCTATAAGATAGAATGGCTTGGGAAATATATGAGAGGAAAAAAATTTTGAAACACTGCAAAATAAAAATAATAATGCAATGAAATCTCAAAGTATAACAGTAGAGGAAGCTGGCCTGCCAGACTGCAAGAGGGGGTAATTTTTACGCCTGTGAACAATCCCATAAAGCACACACACACATCTCCAGAGTTTAATATTATCCATTTAAAACCTGATTCGAAGAAAGCAATTGTTTTTAAAAAGAAATTAAAAAAAGAATAACTTAGTAATTCAATAGCTGTTACTAAAGGATCAATGTGCCAGAAGTTTCAGAAAGCCAACTTCTCCAGGGCCGGTCATGTCTCTGTCTTGCACGATTAAAATCAGTTAAACTAATTCTCCTCAAATGTATGGCGTTAATTGAGGAAAACCATCACTGAACGTACTAGCTACAAAAGTGACTTCCTGGTGTGCACTTTTATTTTCGGTGATGTGATGATTCGACATATACTTCTTTGCAACAACTTAGAAATAGCCAGTATCTTAAAATAGAAATGCACACTGTATTTTAATTTTTTTTTAATGTTTACTTATTTTTGACAGAGACAGAGCATGAGCTGGGGAGGTGCAGAGAGAGAGGGAGACACAGAATCCGAAGCAGGCTCCAGGCTCCGAGCTGTCAGCACAGAGCCTGATGTGGGGCTTGAACTCACAGACCGCGAGATCATGACCTGAGCCGAGGTCGGACGCTCAACCGACTGAGCCACCCAGGTGCCCCAGAAATGCACACCGTATTAAGTAAAACATACATTAGCCAAGATTAGTCATGAGTGAACTTCCCCACTTACAGAATACAAGGTAAAATGATTGTCTTAAATTACAAACGTGCATTGAGATTCCCTTTATTTATAGAACATAATCTCGGGGCCATAGAATGCACATTATTTTACAAAATCTATAGAAAGACAAATAAGGCATAAATTAAAGAAAAAATAAAAATTGGATCCGTTCTGATGCATAGGAAATGCAAAAATGTTTGGGCAGATTTTTTTTTTCCAATACAGAGAAATATTTTTTTTTAAATCTGATATGATACACCAATTTAGTTAAAAATGAGCACAAAAGATATGGAGGGCATGGTTTTGTTTTCGTTTTTCTTTTTATACATTTATTTATTTATTTTGTGAGAGATAGAGGCGGAGAGAGAGAACTCAAGCAGACTTCACACTGTCAGCGCAGAGCCAGATGCGGGGCTTGATCTCATGAACCCGTGAGATCATGACTTGAGTAGAGATCAAGAGTCAGGTGCCCCACCACTGAGCCACCCAGATGCGCTGGAGGGTATTGTTATTGGCCCTTTGAACAAATGAGATTTTTTTTAATGTTTATTTATTTTTGAGAGACAGAGAAACAGAGCATGAACAGAGGGTGGGCAGAGAGAGGGGAAAACACAGACTCGGAAGCAGGTTCCAGGCTCTGAGCTGTCAGCGCAGAGCCCAACGCGGGGCTCGAACTCAGAAACCGCGAGATCGTGACGTGAGCTGAAGTCAGCCGCTCAGCCGACTGAGCCACCCAGGCACCCTGAGCAAATGAGATTTGATATTACACAGTCTCTGTTCCCCATAGACTTACTGATCACGGATCTGCTGTTTGGAGCCCCCGATTTCAGTTCAGATTTAAATACACGGTTTTATACCAAGGACTCCAGGGGAAGAAATAGTGCAAGGGACAGAACTGTTCTGAAACTAAAATCTGAGTGGTCTTAAGAACTTTCCACATCTGCTCCACGGTGGGAAAGGCACTGGGACCTGGCAAAATGGTGTCAGCAAAGTCTTGGGGACCCTTCTGGGTCCTGGTTCTCTGGGGCACCGAAAAAAGCCTGACAGGTGAAAACTTGTGAATAACTAGAAAAAGATAATCAATGTAACTATTATGTGACTGTATCCAGAAAGGAACAATTTTGCATTGACACTCACACAGGACAAAGAGGTGTGAGGAGAGGTTTTTGGTTTTGCTTTTTGTTAGCTTTTGTTGTACAAGGTGTCTTAAAAACATTCAAGATTGATTTTGCAAGTAAAGCAAAATGTCCACACAGTGTTAAGACTATTTTATCAGACAGTATCTTTCTTTGTGAGCTACAACGCCCTTGTTACCAATAATTGCAGCATCCCAGATACATATTAAAAGAAAAAAGGAAAGGGGCGCCTTGGTGGCTCAGTCTGTTAAGCGGCCAACTTCGGCTCTGGTCATGAACTCACAGTTCATGGGTTCGAGCCCCGTGTTGGGCTCTATGCTGACAGCTTAGAGCCTGGAGTCTGCTTCGGATTCTGTGTCTCTCTTTCTGCCCTTCCTCTGTTCATGGTCTGTCTCTTTCTCAAAAATAAGTAAACATTTATAAAAAAAAAGGAAAATTAGGAATATTTGTGAGTAGGCAGAATTTGCCTATATTTCTCCCTTCCAGAAAGAAGAGACTCTGGTTGCCAAAGCGAAGGAGATTTGAAGGCTAGGTTAGCAGAAACCACCACAGAGGCTCTACTATCTGCAAAAGCTATCTCTGAAGGTCAGAGATATGGGTTCCTCTCTCCCGTGGGGCATATGGGAAACTGCACTTCCTACCCTCCTGTGGATGGGTGGGATCCTGACTAATGCCAACCAATACCTGTGAGTGGAAGCGATCTCTGTTATTTCTAGCCTGATACTAATCCTGTAAGATGCTACTTCTCTGCCTGTGCTCTCACCTCCACGTCCCAGCAGATTGCATGTTCCCACATGTGCAACTACAGGGTAGAGGTGCCTCCCACAACCTGTATTCCTGAGTGATGTTGTGGAATAGTCTCCTTCTTGCCAACTTTCAGTGACTATCATTCGCAAAAAGATAGATGGATGGATGGATGGATAGATGATGATAGATGATGATGATAGATATATAGATAGATAGATGATAGAGATAGATTAGATAGATAGATAGATAGATAGATGATAGCTAGCTAGATATGATAGATAGATTATAGATAGATAGATACATAGATAGATAGATAGATAGATAATAGAGAGAGTTTGAGACTTTGGGCTTGTGACGAAAGCACACCAAAATCTATCCTGACTACTATAACAAAATATGACTAACATGCTACTTTTCAATCTTTATCAAATCATATCCCTCATAATAGAATTATTTTCTCTAACACAGAGGAACAGCCTTTGAGAGATAAGAAAATTTCCAAACACTGAGATGTAATCGTGGAAGAACACGGAGGTACACGACCTTTCTAATTCCCATCACAACCTGTGAGGTAGGCTTTCTCGCATTTCCCTTATTTTACAGCCGGGAAAACTGATGCACAGCAATGTTGGGAGAGATTTGCTGGTGTTCACGTGGTTAGTAAGGGATAATGTTATAATGCAAACCCACATTCTGGTTTTTTTTCTTTTTTTTTTTTAACGTTTATTTATTTTTGAGACAGAGAGAGACAGAGCATGAACGGGGGAGGGGCAGAGAGAGAGGGAGACACAGAATCGGAAACAGGCTCCAGGCTCTGAGCCGTCAGCCCAGAGCCCGACGCGGGGCTGGAACTCACGGACCGCGAGATCGTGACCTGAGCCGAAGTCGGACGTTCAACCGACTGAGCCACCCAGGCGCCCCTATTTTTTCTTATTTTACACACTGCATCACAGACGGAGTTTCTACAGAAGAAAAATCTTCTAAGTGGAGTTTATGTATCTCTAAACATGGTCTCTTTATACATAGAAGTGTATCTTTCTAAATTTTTATTTTTATTTAGTTTTTTTTTTTAACATTTATTCATATTTGAGAGACAGGGAGAGACAGAGTGTGAGTGGGGAGGAGGGCAGAGAGAGAGGGAGACACAGAATCGGAAGCAGGCTCTGAGCTGTCAGCACAGAGCCCAACGCGGGGCTCGAACTCACAAACCGCGAGTTCGTGACCTGAGCCGAAGTCCGAGGCTCAACCGACTGAGCCACCTAGGCGCCCCGTATCTTTCTAAATTTTTTTAAATCCTTACATAGCTTATTGTTTAAAATCTTTTCTTGTTATTAAAATCTTTAATCTCTAAATAATGTCAGTATTTTCTAAGTATACAACATACATGCATATACACACTGTACTTTTTTTTAAATCTTTATTTAAATTCCAGTTAGTTAACATACAGTGTAATATCAGTTTCAGGTGAACAATGTAGTGATTTAACAATTCCATACATCACCCAGTGCTCATCACAAGTGCCCTCCTTAATCCCCATCACCTATTTCACCCATCCCCCACCTTAACCCCCCCCCCCCCCCTTAACCATCTGTGTGTTCTTTCTTGGTTTGACTCCCTCTCTTTTTTTCTCCCTATGATCATTTGTCTTGCTTCTTAAATTCCACAGATGAGTGAAATCATATGATATTTGTCTTTTCTCTGACTGACTTATTTCACTTAGCATTACACTCTCTAGCTCTACTCACATTGTTGCAAATGGCAAGATTTCATTCTTTTTGATGGCTGAGTAATATTCCATATTATATCCTACTACATACATATTATATATATAATATATATAATATATTTTATTTTATATATAATATATATAATATAATATATTATATAATATATATTATATTTTATTTTATGTATAAAATATATAATATAATATAATATAATGTAATGTAATATAATATATATTATATTTTAATATATATTATATTATAATGTATTATATATATAATATATATATAATATATATGCATATAATATATATATCACATCTTCCTTATGCATTCATCAGCAGTCAATGGAGTTTTGGGCTCTTTCCAGAATTTGACACTGTACTTTAAGGATCAAAATAAAATGTGATTTTCTTTTGTTTGTTTACAATTTTTAATCTTTAAAAATGCCAGAATTAAATATCCTCTATGATCCACATGTCAGAACGGACCATATCAAAGTGTTGGTATTTGACTCCATTAACTGATTAGTCTGTCAACCTAACAGAAAGAGCATGGTTTGGGGTGAGAGAACCCAGAGTTTGAATCTGAGCTGTGCTATGTGTAGTCATATGGTTTGGGGCAAATGTCTTGCAGTCCTAAGTCCTAGCCTCTTCATCTATATGACAGCATATATGACAGCATAATAGTACTTATTTGGAAAGATTGCTGTTAGGACTAAAATAAAAAAATCACATTTTTCCTCTTTTTTTAGCAAAAAGAATTTACACTGTGCCTGCTTCAGAGTAGGAAAGTAGAAAGTGTTTGGATTAGGCTGTTTTCAAATTTGATTAAGGGAATGGGCTGTGTTTTAAAGTCCATTATTTGGGAACACGCTTGGAATGTTAATTTCATGATGCATCAACTCAACTATATCAGGGTAAATTAGATAAAAAGCATCATCTGTCTTCTAAAATTGGCATTCCATACTTTTTGCATATTTATTATTCCTATGTAAGTGTTAACGATTTTCCAATAGACAATGACTATACATAATCATCTACTGTTGGTGAGGCATTTCTTCCTGCTTAAAGGAATATTTTTCATCAATTGCCTTTAAGTGAACATCGGGAATCCTGTGGATGTTGAAGCTGGGTAAACTGATTGTATGGGGTCATAAAAACTATTTTTCCATTTAAATAAATACAGCGTGAAACACTATTGTTCACCAAAACCCACGGCCATTTAAAAAAAATACATTGTATGCAGAGATTTAAACTGATGTTCAAATGGAAGCATTGACATTTCATTTTTGAAAAGCAAACAAAACTGTTGTTGGAATTTGGAGACATGCGGGAATCCCAGCCTGGGCACTAACTAGAACTTGAGGAAGTCATTTATTTTTCCTTATAAACTCGAACATTAAGACAAGGTAACAATATTTCGACTGCCCCCTCGCAGAAAGATGCAAAACACATATCCGAGTGCTTTGCCAATTAGGTTATTAATACAAATACGCATTTTTGATCTGTCTTAGACATTGAACGATTACATCATATTTTCCTGTACAAAAAAAAAGTATTAAAAATTTCCTTTTAAGGAGTGGTATTAATGGGCTTCTTCTCTTGCCCTTGGAGACTCAAATCTAAAATATAAGTTTTATTTTCAGAGAACACTGTGTCGGCTGGTTTCGTTTCACAATTTAATTTGACATAGGGAATGATGAACTTTATGGGTATATCTTTTTTCTTTTTCATTCTTTTTTTTTTTGACTCTAGACTTTGTGAGCCTTCGTTCTTTTAGAGGTATTATCAAAAAAAAATTCAGCTATGCTGTGGTATCTTTTTAAGAATGTAAGAAGAAACGGTGATTGATTTTCACTTTCTATATTTCAGGAGATGATTATGACACAAAAATGTTTCTGAACAATGAGGATAAAAAGATTGAGAAAAAGTGCTTATTTGTGTTAAGGCCGAGAGAAGAATTACCTTCAAGTTAAGGCCTTCTTCGTAGCTCTCATTACTGTGCACATATTGAACTTTATTTCTAGGATAAAATTTAATGGAAGTTGCTTTAAAAAATAATTTTCACTCTCCACCTTTTTCTGTTATTCTAATCCAAATCCTTTTTGTAAGCCATAGATATGGAATTCTCACGTTCTGATGGCTGCTTTTTGTGTTGAGGAGATTATATTTGAATACTAAATTTTATCTGAGCTCTGAGCTAACAATACATATAAAAATAGCACATTGGACTAGTTCTGAATTTAGAAAAAAGCATATAATTGTGCTTCCATTTTCTTCTGATATTATTCAAATTGCCATATTAAATAGACAAAGCCGTGAATTTTTAGTTCAGCTCTTACATTGCAGCAAAGCTAAGGAATTAAATATAGAGAATGAGGGTGACACACAGTGAAAACCAGACTTGAGAAGCCATTCAGTCCTTCCAATATGTTTCAGAAAAAAACTCTCTGGCAAGCCCGAGCATGACTTTTTATGGCTTTTTAATACTTCAGAACATAACTTTACAAGTCGCAGACCAACGCCGGCTCAAGGTCTCCATAGCAAAAAGGATGCATGCGTGAATAATCAGGAATTTAGTCTTCTGGTATTTTCTGCCATCGGTGGCCGTTCTGGAGTGTGATGCAGCCAAAATGTATTTTGGCATAAATCAAGAATAGTAAACCTATTTCCCAGTAAATTTGTTTCTTTTTCTTTCTTTCTTCTTCTTTTTTTTTTTTTTTTGGCAAAATATCCATTTATTTATTGCAACTGCATTCCAAATCAGTCTCTTTACATCTTTTATAGTGTAATTCTTTTTTTTTTTTCAACGTTTATTTATTTTTGGGACAGAGAGAGACAGAGCATGAACGGGGGAGGGGCAGAGAGAGAGGGAGACACAGAATCGGAAACAGGCTCCAGGCTCTGAGCCATCAGCCCAGAGCCCGACGCAGGGCTCAAACTCACGGACCGCGAGATCGTGACCTGGCTGAAGTCGGACGCTTAACCGACTGCGCCACCCAGGCGCCCCTATAGTGTAATTCTTAATGACACCATTCAGTTTGTGAGAAAACAAAGGACACGTGCAAACCCACAGACAGCAGAGTTACCTGGAATCTGTCCTGCTAGAATTAGAATTAGAATTCTAAATAAACCGTAAAGGTCTGCCAAAGGCCATTACTACATAACATGAAAGTAAGTCTAGTAGATTTCCTGAAGAACTGGAATTTTCTTTTGTTTATAATTTTTTACATGTTTACTTATTTTTGAGAGAGAGAGAGACCGCATGAGCAGGGGAAGGGCAGAGAGAGAGGAAGACACAGGATCTGAAGCAGGCTCCGGGCTCTGAGCTGACAGCACAGAGCTTGACGTGGGACTCGAACTCACGGACCATGAGATCATGACCTGAGCCGAAGTCCGATGTTTAACCGAATGCGCCATCCAAGCTCCTGATAAAAGTGGTATCTTGAATCATTAGCACAAATATGGACTTTTAAATAAACGACACAGAGACAAATAGAGATCCCTTTAAAAAAAATTATAATTAGATCAAAAATATGTGCAAGAAAGCAAGAAAGCACAAAGTTTTGGCTGCCGTATTTCTATTACCCCAAGCTCCACACCAGACATGTAGGTCCCAATGAATAATTGTCAAAAATGACCTCATGATGGGGCACCTGGTTGGCTCAGTTGGTTAAGTGTCTGACTCTTGATTTCAGCTCAAGTCATGATCTCATGGTTCATGGGTTCAAGCCCTACATCGGGCTCTGTGCTGACAGCATGGAGCCTTCTTGGGATTCTCTCTCTCTCTCTCTCTCTCTCTCTCTGTCCCTCCACAACTCACTCTCTTTCTCTCTCAAAAATCAGTAAATAAATTTTTAAAAATGAGCTCATGAGACCATCAGGTAAGATTTTATTTTTCTTCTGAATGTAAGTTCTCATGTCTTAATTTGAATGTTTATTATATCTGGTTATATGGCTACCAATTACCTGTTGAATTCTGGAGTAATTTCCACCTGCCGTCATCAATCATTTTGTTTTTAGCTTCAAGAGTTTACTTTGTATGCTATTTCTTTGAATCATGTTTGTGGGGCTCATCCTGATGAATTTCTGTTTTTCATCATGAGAAATACCACTTATAATCTGGTATAATCTTGTCATTGACAGATGCTTTCCATGTGCTGTGCTCTGTAAATGGATGTTCTCTCCCAGTCCTCAGTACCTCCGTTTTAGAGACAAGGAACTTGAGTCTCAGGATGCAGCAAGTTGGGTTTTGCAGCCAAATCAAGATTTAGGACTGGACACCTAAATCATGTTCCATCTCCTATCGATTCTTGGAGTTAGACTATGGAGTTGGAAAAAATAAGCTCTTTGAAAGACTGACTGGTAAGCCATACTTGCCCCCACCAAACACATAAATGGAACTACGTTACGGTTAGCTTTTGTTAACCGTTTTTTTTTTTTTTTTTTTTTTTTTTTTTTCCTGTTTACTCCTGTGCTGGGTAGTTGGAACAGCTACTCAGTCCTCATTACTCTCTGTAGGTGAATTTAAAGGATGCTCTTTGGGACTGAAGATGGCATCTCAAACTACAGAAATATGGTGCCCAACAAGGATCTCTACACCAGTTCTCCATAGGCACAGATAACAGGTCAGGGGGCACCTCCCTTTCTATAACCTACAGAGTCATTATTCTGGACATAAAGTCAAAGGTTCAAGAAGGCATGACAGACTGACCCCAAATTTATCAATTTGTTATCTTGAGAGTCCACATGTACTGAGCAGCAGGATTAAAAGCCGGGTACCAAATGTTTTCTCACCAGTGAAATTGTGTGGTCCTATTTGTAGGGAAAATAAAGAGACTCTCTTTTTAGCGTCCATGCGGGTCAGTGGACTGCAGCTGCACGAAATCACTTCACCTTCTATGGTGGCCAAGTTTTTGTGTCAATTTGACTGGGTCACTGGAGTGCCCAGACGAGGCGTTATTTCTGGGTATGTCTGTGAGGGTGTTTCTGGAAGACATTGGGACTCAATAAGTTGACCGTCACCCCCTTATGCAGGTGAGCATCCTCCGATTCATGGGAGGCCTGACTAGAAGTGCCTGCCACCTGAGCTGGGACATCTCAGCTCAGCTCAGGTTGTCCTGCTCTTGGACTGGTATTCAAACCATCAGCTCTCCTGGTTCTCAGGCTTCCAGGTTTCGACCAGAATCGTGCCGCCCGCGTCCTTGGGCGCCCAATCTGCAGACTCAGATTGTGGGACTTCTCAGCTTCCTTAATCCCACGAGCCAGTTTCTCACCATAAAGCTCTCCAATGATACATTCTTTCCAAAGGTGTGGCTGATTTGCTACTGGGGGTTGGAAATATCTATACACGTAAAATACAGAGATAGTTAATCCATCCACCATGTCCGGTGGATGGAACACAGTGATGAATTCAATCCAGCCTAAGCCCGACGGGAGCTCATAGTCCCAGGAAAGAAAGACATGGGGGAATCAGGGCAATCACAACACCAGGATAAAAGACGTAACAGCGGGAGGAGTGTATAAGGTGCTAAAAGTATAGGGAAGAGGAACACTTCATACTTCCTTGGGGGAAGGAAACGCTCAGGAGGCTTCCCGGAAGAGGGGGCCGATGACACAAAGCCTCGACGAATAGAGAACATTTCGCCATAGTAAGGAGGAAGAGAGCTATTCTAGGCTAAAAAATTCACGTGTGAGGGCCTATGTTCATGCAAGCATGGCACGGTCAGTGACCTGCAAATAGTTCCTCACACCGCGAGGCAAGGACAAGGAGCCAGACATTGAGGTATGGACTGAGGGATGAGTCCGAAGATGGTCCATGGGAAGCTGTCAGGAGTGGAAGAAACTGAAGAGGAGAATGAATTAGTGAATTAAATGGAGAACAGGGACTAGACCTCTCGATGAGACAAAAGAAGGATGGTTGGAACCAATAAATGTGAGACTTGAGGCTGAGAAGGAATGATCTATCACTTTCGTAAAGGTGAATTTTAGAGGTGCCTAGGTGGCTTCGGCGGGTAAGCATCCGACTTGGGCTCAGGTCACGATCTCACAGTTTGTGGGTTCGAGCCCCGCGTCAGACTCTGTGCTGACAGCTCGGAGCCTGGAGCCTGCTTCGGATTCTGTGTCTCCCTCTCTCTCTGCCCCTCCCCTACTCACACTCTCTCTCAAAACAAATAAATAGTAAAAAAAAAAAAAAAAAAAATTAAGTTGAGCTTCAAATACACATTTAATAAAATCAATCTTTTATCTTCTTGAGAGTTCATAATATCATCTTGTACTTAATTGCATATAATACGTTTCACATCAGTAAAATAGTAAGAACTGTGTTATTATCCTCTAGAATACAACGTCTCTTATTCCGGCTTCTCGTTTGATTCATCCTCAAATTCTGAAAGGTCATCCTGCAACCTAAAAGCAGTTTGATAAACAGCCAGCCTTTGAGGATGAATATTCAATTAGCATCCTGCACATTTTGCATATTATTTGGCATTTGGCACAAATATTACTTTCTGTGACATCGTTGCAAATCTGCGGGCGATGAATTACTTGTACACCAGACCCGTCCAAGATTATCCTTCTTCTTCAGATTTCCTCTATTGTTACCTCATTCAAATCAGTATTCACCGGTCGAAAGAGAAAATGAATATCTGATTAATAGCCGTTGCTTGATTAATATTGTTCTCGTTTTTTATGAGTCTTGTTCAGCATTGATCAAGCAGGGAGTCATTTCATACCTTTGTTTTATCACAGCCTCTTAATTTTCTTTGCCAATCAACTTCCAAGTGCAGGAACTATTAATGCTCATTGGCAATATTGCAACAGCTCTCTTCTTTTGTGCGGAGAAAGGTTCCTCACCGAAAGAAGGGATTAGATGTTCTTTGCTGAGATAAAGTTGGAAAGTCCAAGATTAAGCTCACTTAACTGAGTAACTTATTGATGTGTGTTTTGATACCCAAGAGGTGTTCAGACATGTGCTTTCCAAACATTCTATGGGGCTCCTTTTTCAATGAGAAGGGGGTGAAGCTAGCATCCCCTGGGATTCTTTAAAAATCCTGTCTTATATGCTGTGTCTGCCTCCAACCATTCCTCACGTCATTCCACCAGTGATCTCCCTTCCAAAAAAACTGTCTGTGGTCTCTCTTTGCCCACAGAAAAGTGTCCACCCTATTTGGCAGCCATCCACAATTTGACACATCTTGCCCAGAGTTTTACCACGTCCCACCGGCTACTGTATTCTTGGGTCATAAAAGTCAACGTTCAAATACTCCATTGATGTTTATGTGACCTTTCACGACATTTCCACTCCCTGGAATGCCTTTCGCCCTTACCCACAGAAAAACTCGTACTGAGCCTTCCATTCCTGACGCAAATAGTCTTTTCTTCTATAAAACCAATTTCCCCCTCCTTGTGAAAACAATCCAAAGTTTTTATCATAGGCTACTGAGCCCTGAAGTGTCCCTGGTTACCTCTCCAACCACATTTTCTAGGAATGCACGTTCACCAGCTCCAAGCCCCTTCACATTTCTTCCTTTTGTCTAAAATATTTTTCACCACTTTGCTTCCATCATACTGCATTTAATGTCACCTGAAATATCTCCTCTTCTGAGAAGCCTTCCTTGACTTTTCTATTTAAACAGCATCCTCTTCTGATCCGTCGTCCTTAAAGATTTCTTTCACCCTTATCACCATGATTACCACCATGTTTTATGTGTTGGTGTTTGTCTCTCACACAGGAATAGAAGCTCTCTCATGGGGGGACTTGCACTCATGTTCATTTTGGTTATGTGTGATCTCTCCACCACAGAAGAGTTTTCAGCTTACTAAATATATTATTAAATGAAAGACTGAATAAGTGACGTAAGAAACTACAAATTGGAAGAAGTAGGTACCACTCTCCCAGGCTTTCTCCTTAATGTGGTCCTTTAGAATACAGAGATATACACATAGAGACAAAGGGTTTGATAGATATAACAGAATTGTAATGGACATTGGAAGACTTTCTTGCCACTTAGCATCTATTAAAATATTTTTCGAGTAACGTCGCCTCAATTCCTCTTTTGCCTTTCTTCCCACTGTACTCAGGGTTGGTAGGACTATCAGTCAAGTTGGCCTACCACATCCAAACCAAGGAGCGGACATCTGACCCAAATTGTACCAGTTGGATTCCTCTCCCAAGGGACTTTTAATCTCAAACAGAGCAAGATCTTAAATGAAAAATAAATAAGTAAATAAACAAACAAACAAATAAATAAATAAATGGTTTGACCTGATACATCCCTGTGAAGGGAACTCCTGAAGTTGCCAGGGTATCTGACCAATGTTTCAGCTATAATTGAAATCTGCGAACTTACCGTACTCATAAGTGCTATTTTACTAATCTAACTCAAGATAGTTTTGTTGCTTGTAAACAAAAAACCCTTCTAGTTGTTTCTATCGTATCATTATTGTGTATGTCTTTCTACGGGATACATTGGAAACTTCAGATGTGGTAAGTGCGGTCTTCATCTTTGAAAATATTTCATTTCTTTCTACCCAGTGAGGCATATAATAGGCTCTGTATAACTTTGTGAACAAAGTTTGTTACATAAATTCCTAGTCACATAGTCATCATTTTTTTTAAAAAAAATTTAATGTTTATTCATTTTTGAGAGAGAGAGACAGAGCGTGAGCAGGGGAGGGGCAGAGAGAGAGGGAGACACAGAATCCGAAGCAGGCTCCAGGCTCCGAGCTGTCAGCACAGGGCCCGATGCAGGGCTCGAACTCATGAACCGTGAGATCATGAGCTGAGCTGAAGTCGAACGCTCAACTGACTCAGCCACCCAGGTGCCCCACATATTCATCATTTAAATTCAGAATAAAAAGAAAGTTATTCCAGAGGGGGCCGTTAGATAGTCTTGATGGAAATGACAAGCATCAAGCAAAAAAGATTCAGAAAGAAATTAATCATCATTTACTGAGAAAGTGATAATGTGCTTACGATATTTCAAAATGGATCAGGGCTGGGATATATTTTGAATTTTTAATCTCAGTAAATACCACATTTTCCTTCTTTTTTTAAACATTTATTTCTTTTTTTTTTAA
>NW_024412445.1:5882960-5909187 GCF_014898765.1 Herpailurus yagouaroundi | reverse complement strand
TGCCACCCAGGCACCCCAAACGTTTATTTCTTTTGAGAGAGGGAGAGGGAGGACCGAGCCGGGAGAAAAGGAGAGAGAATCCCCAGCAGGCTCCATGCTGGCAGTTCAGAGCCAGACGTGGGGCTGGATCTCACGAACCGCGAGCTCATGACCTGAGCCGCAATCAAGAGTCAGACGCTTAACTGACTGAGCCACCCAGGCACCCCTCACATTTCCTTTCTTGATCAAAAGTTCTTAAATGGGGACTTTTAATTATGGGAAAAAAAACACCAAATTTCTGAGGCGTATCTTACGGGTATATGATAGATTAAACCATGTTGTCCAAACATCATGCTTAAAGCATAAGCCTTACACGTAAGGACCGTATAACTTGGGCAAAGTACTTAAATCCCTAAGCTTCAGTTCCCTTGGCTATAATTGTTTTCGATAACATTACCTGCCTAGATAAATGATATTGTGGATTAAATGAGATACACTGCAAGGAAGGCAATAACCAGAGACCTTGACAAATAATAGGGAAAGTCTCATTTAATAGTGGATTTGTGCCTATGGTATATAATACAGCAGGAATTCTGTGCTTAATTTCTGACCCTTCTACAGATTAACACTTTCTTGATGAACGTGTGGAATCAGTTTTTAAAACATCAGTGTTTTAGATGTCAAGTGTACAGAAAGCTTTTGTGTTCGTTAGGACACTAGAGAAATTAGTCAACTCTAGACTACATTAACTTTACTCCCACCCTGGTGGTTCTGGCTCCAAGAATTTTATGATGGAATTAATAGGGGTCTTGGTTTGTATTTTACTTGTTGCATGGTTCAAGCAGTTATGGGGCGCCAAAAGTGTACCACATCAGCAATGAGATTGTTTAAAATGCTGGTCAGGGGGCACCTGGGTGGCTCAGTCGGTTGAGCATCCGACTTCGGCTCAGGTCACGATCTCGCGGTCCGTGAGTTCGAGCCCCGCATCAGGCTTGGGCTGATGGCTCAGAGCCTGGAGCCTGCTTCCGATTCTGTGTCTCCCTCTCTCTGTGTCCCTCCCCCATTCATGCTCTGTCTCTCTCTGTCTCAAAAATAAATAAACGTTAAAAAAAAAAAAAAAATGCTGGTCAGTTCCGACAAAATATGTTCTGTTACTCTGCAATCCGAAAACAGAATCATCATTTCATATAAATCCTATCAATTCAAAATGTCCCAAGTTATTATCCTACAGATGAGCGTGACATTGGAAAAGTGAGCATACAGGCTCCAAGTATGGACGGCCAGCCACTGTTTTTGAAGAACTCTGCATTCAAACATATTCTCACAGTCTTCCGATGTTTTGAGCAATTCCCAGTTGCATTTTCATAAAACATATAAACCAATCATGGAAGAGTGATGCCTCAAAATTACTGTTTACTTGAACACGTCATTTTCAGATTGAATTACCAGCGATTTATTGCACTGGTTTGGTTATATGTTTTCTGGGATGCATTTAACGACATGCTATTAACATTTGTGAGCATGTGATAATCAATAGTTGTCCTTTTCGGTAAGTATCAGGTTTATATCTCTGATAAACACGACCACTTTTTCCTGTTGAAAGATGTACCACCAACTCACACCCCTATTTAACATGCATCACAACAACCACCTTACCTTCCATCTGTGTCCAATATGTGCTCCTTCATCAATGAGACAAATACTCCCTGAGATTAGTCCACGGAACCTTGGAATCCGGCACTCGTATTTAAATCATACCCAAATTTAATTTTGAAGTTTATTTGTTTATTTTGAGAGAGAGAGAGAGAGAGACAGCATGAGCAGGGGAGTGGCAGAGGGAGAGGGAGAGAGAGAATCCCAAGCAGGCTCTGTACTGTCTGCACGTGGGGCTCGGTCTCATGACTGTGAGATCATGACCTGCGCCGAAACCAAGAGTCCGACGCTTGACCGACTGAGCCACCCTGGTGCCCTTACGTTCAGTACATCTTAATGCACTAATTCTTGCCTCAAAATCTGTCTCAGATTATCTACTCTTTTTCTTTCTAGAGGCCCAGAGCTTTCAGCAGACTCTTAGCTGTTCTCCCAGATTAGAGTCTTTCCTGCTTCATATCGTGCACATTTACCACCATCAGATTATTGCCAGATTATTTCTCACCAGCTTGTCTTCTGCTCAAAATGAACTAATCCAGAGCCAGTTCTACTCAGGTTCACGTCTCCTCTCAGACTGTGGAGATCCAGAATCTAAGTGTAAGGTCTCCTGGATCTCCTCTCCCTCCTTCCCCCCCACCACGGAGCCTTGACCCCAGGAAGACAGAACCTTGCGGGTCCTGGCAGCACCTGAGCCATCCAGCCCGCCCCTCTGCCTGCTGTCCTTTCTGGGCTGGTGTGTGTCCAGCCATTCATTTCCTCCCTCCCAGACCCAGCCCAGACCCAACCAGCTCATACCATTCTACTGATTTCACTACCTTGGCAATAATGGAATCAAATCATGGGAAAACATATTTTGATGCAACTCCAGAATTCTTAAGATGGCTTGAATGCCTACATGAACTTGAATACCAGTGATGGCTTTGCACATAAGTATCCCTCTCTATTTTTTTCATGACCAACCCTGCTGTGATTAAATAGACATTTCTTGTGTCTTTTTTGTTTTTTGCTTCGTTTTAATAATGCACTCATGGGGCACCCGGGGGGCTCAATCCGTTAAGCATCCAACTCTTGATTTTGGCTCAGGTCATAATCTCATGGCTCCTGGGATCAAGCCCCGTGTCGAACTTTGATTGGGACTCTTTCTCTCCCTGTCTCTCTCTGTCCCTCCTCAACTCACATGTGTGCCCCCCTCTCAGAATAAATAAAGGACATTTTTAAATGAAAACAGTAATGCACTTATAATTTCCCCAGCAGTGTTAGGGATGGATGAGGCTAATGTTGGTTTGACAGCTACTCTGTGACAAACTGTATACTGTTTTACAGAAAAAGAAATGTCCAGTTCTTAAATGAATTGTAAGTCTCAGTGCCTATGATCACTGGAGATTATGGCATGAGTCATATCTTCAGACAAAAAAAAGAAAAGAAAAGAAAAGAAAAGAAAAGAAAAGGAAAGAAAAGGAAAGAAAAGAAGAAAAGAAAAGAAAAGAAAAGAAAAGAAAAGAAAAGAAAAGAAAAAAGAAAAGAAAAGAAAAACAAGGATTTCTTTTTAACCTCCAAACTAAAGGATTGTATCCTTGCTTCAGGACGGCACAGTTTGAAATTGTCACAAATAATTTACACAAACATTGAAGATTTACCCAACCAGTACATGATAACAAAATTGGTCTGAAATCACATCATGGGCCGATTTCTGTTTTGAGATCACAGCGGTTTACATCGTAAACCAAACATAAGGAAAAAATGAGAAACTTAGAAACCCTAAACGCTGATTTTTCTTGTTTTCTACCTTTAAATATATAAAGGACTTCTGTCTTTACCTCTACACCTAGATTGCTAACCAGGCTGCTTATTCCTTTCGTGAATAAATTAGTATGTAATTCATATAGTTTTGACCCCGCCCCGCAGAAAACCATAATTAGATTTCTCATCAATTACAGCCTTTTGTATGAGGTTTTATAGGGTTGTAGCTGTCTTCAATCATTTGCTTACACAACACAGAGGGGGACTTCTGGACCACGTTGTGCTATCCCATAAAATTTTAAATGAGAGTCTTCATCCATCATATTAATAGTCCAATTAAGAGAGCACAGCATGCTGTGGTTCTACCTGATTTACCTCCCCTGGCAAACAAGTAGACAATATTTCTGGTTAGATTCATGGTATTAAGATTATCGGGGGAACTAAGATTTAAGCCTGCAGATCCGCTGTTAATAACGCTACATGTGACGTTTTCCAGCAGCAAGGTCTCCTCAGCTGATGCGAAAGCCATCCATTGTCCAGTACTAATGATAAACAATTAACGATGTGACGTTTTCCAATGTGCCTAGACCTTCCGTGAGGGTTGTGATGGCGCCACTAAGTCAATTGATTAAAATACTATCATCTGTCTACGGGACTCTCTTTCAATGGACAATGTTTCACATTATTAGTCAGTGGAGTGGACTGCACAAAGCTAACGCTTAATCTCAGTAATGAGCAACATGAATCAAAGCCGAACAGGACTAATCAGGCTTCAGACAATGCAACCGTTTAAAAAGTTTGCTAATGAGTGTTTTAAGTGGAAGCCAGTGATTTTATTCTGAGGGAAAAATCTCACTATTCATAAGCATCCACTGGAAACATTAAACCCTAGCAGAAAGGCCACTGCCGCAGCCTTTCATAATTACCTGCAAAAACTTCCTCAACAATGGTCGGGAATTGAATATAATTGCGTAATATGCAATTTCAGGGCCCAGGGGCTTTCTGGATCATGTATCACTTGTCAAACTTCATCTTAGGTTAGCATAATGTTGTTCTCTAGCCGCTCAAGAAGGTCAGGTCCATTCTGCATTAGTTTTCTGCGTCTGGCACTGAACAAACAAAAAGGAATGATGAAGTTCCATACAAATTAAGCAAACTGCCCCAAATGGTAGAGGAATAAGACACAACGAGAGGTGGGGAGTGACTACATCGAAGCCTACGCCATTCTTTGCTTACTCTTTGTTTTTTCTTCATGGCTGCGGTAAGTGGAACGAAACCCCTGCCCCAAAGGTGTCCTTGGACATCTGCAAATATCCCCGGAACCTGTAAATGTTTTACCTCACGGGGCAAAAGGGCCCTTGCAAAGGGGATTAAACTTGGCATCTTGGGATGGGAAATTCTCCTGGAGACTCCAAAGGAATGCAGCTCTGCAGACACCTTGAACTTAGCCCCGTGAGGACCATTTCAGACTTTTGGCTTCTGGAACTATAAGACAGTAAATCTGTGTTGTTTACAACCACTAAGTGTCTAGAAATTTGTTACAGTAGCAATAGGAAACCAACGTAACCAGTCACATTGCGACTACCTTCAACTCCTGTCTAGGATCCTTCTAAATATTTTTCCTTCGCATCTCAAAACATTTCCTTTTAATCAGATCACGACCATGATCTTCCTCAATGACCTTCTTGAAAGGAATACCGGGTGCGCACCTCTGGGAATTTGGCCTTCTGATGTTTTTCAGGAGAGTTTGGTGGTCTGAACCCTCAGGACTCAGAAGAAAGGCGAGGCCCACTCTAGTTGGGGCAGTCGGCAAAAATTTACTTTTCTTACAGAGTAAGGAATAAATGCCCTAACTTGGTATTCATGGTCCCCCATATTCTGCTCTCAGTTTGCATGGTTCACTGAATGTTATAAACACATTGAAAATATTTCCAAAACTAGAAAATAACATGATCTGATAAAGGAGTTGGAGGTCCATTTCTTTCTCCGTGAAATTGAGTCTCTGTTGATACACAGTGAATTAAGTTAAGAAAGCCAACTTGGGGGTGCCTGGGTGGCTCAGTGGGTTAAGCCCTCAGACTTTGGCTCGGGTCATGATCACGCGGTTCATGATTTCGAGTCCTGCGTCAGGTTCTGGGCGGGCTCTGTACTGACAGCTCAGAGACTGGAGCCTGCTTGGGATTCGTTCTGTGTCTCCCTCTGTCTCTTTCTCTCTCTGTCCCTCAAAAATAAATAAATAAACATTAAAAAAAAGTAATCTCGTTATTATTATTATTATTATTATTATTATTTTTTTTTATGGGCATCAGTTTGAAATTGTAGTGAAACGGTGAATCTAAGAACCGTGATAACAAGACCGTAACCATGTTGGGTGCATTTCTACAGCCAAGCCCCCATAGTCGCTTTCACCTCCCTTCCATCGCCCCTCTGCCAGTCTCTGCTAACCACACACTGCAAAAGTTTACGAGCTTGAAAATGTCTGATTTACACTTGCTCGGTCAGAGATCTCTCAAGGGTGGGTACAAGTTCAATAACTGATGACTTTTTCCTCTTAAAATCAATGGCAGCCCTTCCACATCCTGGAGGAATTGATTAGATATCACTGATGTCCCTGCTCACATCCTGATTAGATCATTATCTTAAGGCGTAAAAGGATCTGCCAACCAAGGCCACTGTAGGACATGATCGGGGTCATTGAGCCAGGTCATGACCTCACTCACTCCCCATGGATTTCGTTCCTGTCCTAACATAAGGACCATTTAACTCGAATCATCTTGACTATAGAAACGTTTTCCAACCTTTCACTTGGATGGAAGCAATTATTCAAAATGCTCTCTACCTCCTGGTAGAGGTGTATATACATAGAGAGAGAGAGAGAGAGAGAGAGAGAGAGAGAGAGAGACCCATGCTGGGAATGCACTTCAGAAACCCCTCTAGGCCCCGCAGGCTCATGTCCCAAGTTCCAGCCAATAATTTTTGAGCCAGGGAGCCGGGGTGGCTCAGTTAAATGTCCTACTCTTGACTTCAGCTCAGGTCATGGTCTCGTAGCTCGTGAGATCGAGCCCTACGTCAGGTGCTGCACTGATAGCACAGGGCCTGCTTGGGATTCGCTTTCTCCCTCCCTTTCTGCCCCTCTTTTGTGCGTGCTCTCTCTCAAAATAAATTAAAAAAAAAAAAAAGAAACATCTTTTTAAAATAATAAGTTGTGAGCGGGTTTCTGGCTTGAGGGCTCCTTCCCTGGAGTATGGCGACCAGTCACATTCCAAGACGATGCCTGATCCATCAATCAGAATATTAGATTAACCGGATGAACCGAATCCCTTTGGCTGACAAAAGAAAGGGGCCTGGGGTATGAAGAAGATAGAAGCCTCAACTGTTTCGAGTCACTGATATTTGGGGTGGTTGGTTCCCACAGCATAATCTACCTTGTCCTGACTGATACATACAGATACGTGATGATGTCCACACAAAATTCAGAAAGTAAAAGTGAGAGCAAGAGTGAGGGAGAATAGTACATTTAGTGAGAATAACGGAATTGGACACACAGAAAATAGTCAAGCAACAGCAGAGGTATGAATCCCTGTTCACCTTTCCTTCTATACCCCAGAATTATAATACCCAATCCCTTTATGTATAATGACCCATTTGAAGAACAAAATATCCTGAGGGGGGTAGATGGCAGCGGGCATGCTTCTCATATTCATTTTCTAAGAAAACAAATCGTGAAGAAATGCCTGCTATGAATTTAGGCGTGCATCACAAAGTTTCAATTCAAAATGGCTTATGTATGCACTTTATTTCTTTTCTTTTCTTTTTTTTTTTCAACGTTTTTTTGTTTTTTTGTTTTTTTGTTTTTTTATTTTTGGGACAGAGAGAGACAGAGCATGAACGGGGGAGGGGCAGAGAGAGAGGGAGACACAGAATCGGAAACAGGCTCCAGGCTCCGAGCCATCAGCCCAGAGCCTGACGCGGGGCTCGAACTCACGGACCGCGAGATCGTGACCTGGCTGAAGTCGGACGCTTAACCGACTGTGCCACCCAGGCGCCCCTCTTTTCTTTTTTTAAAGTAAGCTTTGCATCCAGCGTGGAGCCCAATGCAAGGCTTGAATTCGCGACCCTGAGATCAAGATCTGAGCTTGAGTCGGACACTTAACTGACTGAGCCACTCAGGCTCCCCTATACATGCACTTTAAAAACACTGTGGCACATTAGAAAAATGCAAATCCGTTTATGTACCAAAGTCATTATTTAGTCTTGTAGGCAGTGCTTGGCGTGTGCACGTTTTAACAATCACTGGCAACATTGTATTGTCCGCCAGGAATATCTAGCTCTCGATGTTCTGATGGCAGGACCACACAGCTTAATTAACACTGTCCAGCAGCATTCTCCCGTGTAGCATGGTGTAACTCCCTTCTCAAACTTCTGTTCTCAATACGTCCCCCTGGTTTAACCAGTGCTCAATATCTAACTATTTCCCTGACAGTCAGCATTTTAGCTATTCCCTAACTATTTCCACTAGGGCGTGCCCTCATCCAAAAACCACCTAGCAAACCTGCTATCCTCTTTATTTTCGACACCAAGAGCAGAATCACACGATTTCTTCTGTGATCCTTCACCCGTTTGTTTGTCTTACAGGGAACGTGGTAAAATAAAGATGTCGCTTACAGATGTTGACCTGCAACTGAAGCCGAATCCCCCATTCTGACATTCTCTCAGTCCAGAGATATTACATGTTCAACATATAATAAGGGAACCCCTTTAGTGCCCATACTGGAAAGAGTTGAATTAGGAGTTGGCTTCAACTTCCACTGACCAACAACCTCAGTCTGCCCAAATGGGACAAACTAACAGTAACCAAATTCAAGACCCCCCCCCCCCCACCGGGCTGCAGGAATGGTGTTTAAAGACTTGCCATTGGAAATGCAACTATAAGGGGTCCCAAGGTGTTCAACTCAATTACTCAGCATGAATTTCCCTTACCTGTAATCAGGATGGTGTTTGTGGAGCCAAGTATATATATACATATGGTATAAGGTGTACAATAATAAAGATTCATGTCACCAAATCCATTATTCAGGGCATCCACATCTCTGAACTGCAAGGGTGGCCAAGGCTAACTCCTTGACATGTTTTCCTTCACGTCTCTGTCCACCGTTCTCCCTTTCTGGGAACACAGTTCTTCTTCAAATGTAGTTGCAAGATAGACGGGGGGAAAGGATTGACCTAAGCCCAAGTCTTTGCCTCATCGTCATTTTTCCTGTTCTGCATTTATCGTAGAGGATGTCTGCTTTTGTATTAGGAATAGCATCATCATCATTGCCGTTAACACTATTATCATTATCATGACCATCACGACATCACGGCCATCATCATCCTCAACATCATCCCCGTCACCACCATCACAAACACATGTGGAAAGTGTTGAAGGTATTGGTTTAAGTATCAGAATCTTAGACAACTTACTCTACTCATGTATTGGGGGGGGCACATTTTGTCACCCCTTTTCTGTCTGTGGAATGGAAACATGCCAAGAAAGGTCTTTCTTTGTTCAGCTTTGCATTTCAGTTCAAATTTTACAAAGATATAATATGTATAATTCATATAATATCGTATAGGGTCATATAAGATCACATAACAATATAATATAATAATTGCACAGTGCAGTACTAAGTAGAGATTTGTTATCTCAGCTTAAGTCCCATTAGGGTAGCAGTGTGATCAAAATGGTAAGTCGGGAGTTTTCTATCATTTTTCTCTCCAAGAACGCCAATGTTGACAAGAGTGCGTTGGTGGGAATTTAGGGGCTGGGTGAAATTCCAGCACACTGCCGGAGCAAACAAAATAAAATCCAAGATTGGATGCATTAAAATGAGTAAAGGGAACAATTGCACTTTATCCGCATCACCCTTCTTCCCAGGCACATAACTCTGTGCCCCAAGGAGAGTTTGCAGGATTAGGATTGCTTCCACAGAGGGAGGACAGAGGAGGGGACTCAGCATTCATCGTTCCCAGGTGTGTGGACGCTGTGAAAAAGACCCACTTAATTCTTGCCCCGTCCAGAAAGCCGAGGTGAGCTGCATAAACCGACAGATGAGGAGCAGCAGGGACTCTCAGAGGGCATCAAAAGGACAGAGATCCTACTAACCTCTTAGTGGGCCCCATCAGGAGGCCCGCTCGTGAGCCACTAGGGACTCCTCCCCTGTATGTCCCCCCGATCTGGTTGCCAGGCAGCCTCCATACTCCACATACTTCGATAACACACACGCTCTACCCAGAGTGGCCAGTTTGCTGTGCGTGCCAGAGGGGTTAGTGAGAATAAGCCTTTGCAAGATGGCTGGCGAGCATGTGCAAAAAGCTGGCCCGATACTACAGGGCTGGGAGAAAGGGTAAAAAACCTGAGCAGTTGGCCTGATCATAGGGAAAGCAAGCAGAAGGCTAGCAGCCCCGGGCCTGGCTTTGTAGGATTGAGTGAAGGCCTGCAAGCTTAGGGAATCACCCCTAAGAGATAACAAGAAGTGGGGAGCAGGCATACTCATAGAAAATGTCTGAGAAAACCCCACAGTCCCTAACTCTGGGGCTCAAGAATGCAACGGATTTAACTTTAAAAAAATGTAGTAGAGAGCATTAACCATGGATGTGATCAATGAAAGAATCTGTGAAGGAGAAGACATAATTTGAAATTATCTAGTCAAAGAAAAACAAAGAAACGAGAATGAAAAAAAAAGGGAAGAAATCTTATTTGCACTGTTGGAACCATTGATAGGAGCAGCTTGCAAATTACTAGAGTCCTAGGGGGGTCCGGGTGGCTCTGTCGGTTAAGCGTCCAACTTCAGCTCAGATCATGATCTAACAGTTCATGAGTTTGAGCCCAGTGTCGGGCTCTGTGCTGACAGCTCAGAGCCTGGAGCCTGCTTCGGATTCTGTGTCTCCCTCTCTCCCTGCTCCTCCCCCACTCATGCTCTGTCTCTCTCTCCTTCAAAAATAAATACAAACATTAAAAAAAAATTGCTGGAGTCCCAGAAGGAGAAGAAGGGGCAAAGGGGAGGGGGTTTAGGAAGCTTATTTAAAGAAATCATGACTCAGAGCCTCCCAAATCTTAGGAGAGATTTGAACATCCAGGTTCCTGCAGCTTATGAGTTCCCCCAATTTTCAACCCCAAAGAATCTTTTCCAAGACACATGATAATAAAGCAGTTCAAAAATCAAAGACAAAGAAATAATTTTGAGAACAGAGAGGGGCACTTGGGTGGCTCAGTTGGTTGAGTCTCAGACTTCTGATTTGGGCTCAGGTCATGATCTCAGGGTCATGGGATTAAGCCCCACATTGGGCTCCATGCTGAGCTTAGAGCATGTTTGAGATTCTCTCTCTCTCTCTCTCTCTCTCTCTCTCTCTCTCTCTCCCTCTGCTCCTCTCCACCTCTTGCTCTCTCTCTGTCAAAGATAAGATTAAATAAAAAATAAAAGAATAAAATAAAATAAAATAAAATAAAATAAAATAAAATAAAATAAGAAAAGAAAAGAAAGGGGCGCCTGGGTGGCGCAGTCGGTTAAGCGTCCGACTTCAGCCAGGTCACGATCTCGCGGTCCGTGAGTTCGAGCCCCGCGTCAGGCTCTGGGCTGATGGCTCAGAGCCTGGAGCCTGTTTCCGATTCTGTGTCTCCCTCTCTCTCTGCACCTCCCCCGTTCATGCTCTGTCTTTCTCTGTCCCAAAAATATATAAACATTGAAAAAAAAATTAAAAAAAAAAAAGAAAAGAAAAAAAGCAGTAAGAGACAAAGTATCCTCACATACGAAAGAACTTTCATCAGGTAATCAGTGACTTTCTCGGCAGAAGCCTTGTAGGCTATGAGATAATGAAATAGTATATTCAAAGTGCTAAATGGACCCACTGCCACCCAGAACGCTTTACCCTGCAAAGGTGTCCATTAGAAATGAACATATAAGGTAGACTTTCCCTGGCTTTTAAATGTTGAGGAATTTCATCAGTCCTAGGCTTGCCTGACAATAAATGCTGGAAGTTCTTCAAGCTGAAATAAAGGGTGCTAATTAGGAACATGAAAATATAGAATACGTTAGCAAAGGCAAGTATAGAGCCGAACTCAGAATATGTAATTCCGCACTATGGTGGTGTATTAACGACTTCATTCCAGTGTAAAGGTTAAGGGACAAAAGTATTCAGTATAACTGTATCTACAGTAATAAGTTAATGGATACCCAATACAAAAACATGTATAAAATTGTTCCATCAAAGCATAAGATGTGAGGGGAAGAGTAAAAGGGCAGAGCGATTCTATGTGATCAAAGTTAAGTTGTAATCAGCTTAAAATAGACTGTTAAAGCTATGAAATATTTTGTGTAAAGCCTCACGGCAACCACAAAGCAAAAACTTACAGCAGATACACAAAAGATAAAGGGAATGGAATCAAAGCATATGCACCAAGAATACTCAATGGCGAGAAAATAGTCTTAAATAGTGTTGGAAACACTGGATATTCAGTGTTCAATATCAATCATGAACAAGATTGAAATTGGACCTCTCTCTTACACCACTCAGAAGAAGAAAGTTGAAATGGATTAAAGCCTTAAATGGAAGACCTGAAACCGTAAAACTTGTTGAAAAAAAAAAGGAAGGAAAAAGCACCTTGGCACTGGCCTTGGCAATGGTTTTTTTGGCTATGAATCCAAAGGCATAAATAAGCAAGCGGGACTACATCAAACTAAAAAGCTTTGGCGTGGCCAAAGGAAACAAAAATCAATAAAATGTAAAGGAAACCTATGCAATGAGATCAATTATTTGCCAACCGCGAATTGACGAGGGGTTAATGTGCAAAATATGTAACCAGCTCCTACAATTCGATAGCGAATAAACAAATCATCGGATTTTAGAAGTAGACTAGGGAACTCAGTATGTATTTTTCCAAAGAAGACTTACATTGCCAACAGCCATGCGAGATGTTCAACATCACTCATCATCAGGGAAATGCAAACGTGCAAATGAAAGCCCACAGGGAGGTACCACATCACACCTGTTAGAAATGGCTATTATCAAAAAACCAAAAGATGCGGAGTATTGGCAAAGGAAGGGAGTGGAACCCTGGTGCTCTGCTGGTGGGAATGCACACTGGTGCCGCCACGGTGGGGAGCAGTACGGCGCTTCCTCGAAAGGTTAAAAATAAGGTTATGTGGATCCTGAGAAACTTAACAGAAGTCCATGGGGGAGAGGAAGAAAAAAAAAGGAGGTTAGAGAGGGAGAGAGCCAAAGCATAAGAGGCTCTTAAAAACTGAGAACAAACTGAGGGTTGATGGGGGTGGGAGGGAAGGGAGGGTGGGTGATGGGTATTGAGGAGGGCACCTTTTGGGAGGAGCACTGGGTGTTGTATGGAAACCAATTTGACAATAAATTCCATATTAAACAAACAAACAAACAAACAAACAAACATTAAAAAAAAAAATAAGGTTGCCGGGGTGGCTCTGTAGGGTCAGCCTTAGACTTCAGGTCAGGTTGTAATCTTAATAGTTCCTGAGTTCAAGCCCCGTGTCAAGCTCAGGGTCGGGCTCTTCACTGACAATGCAGAACCTGCTTGGGATGCTCCGTCTCCCTCTCTCTCTGCCCCTCCCCCCTTGCATGTACACACTCTCTCTCTCTCTCAAAATAAATAAACTTAAAAAATGTTAAAAATAGAACTAGCCTTTGATCCAGCAATGCTACTTCTGGTATATGTATCTGAAGGACTGATACATATACATATACATATACATATACATATACATATACATGTATACATATATATGTATATATGTATACATACATATGTATATACATATATACGTATATATGTATATGTATATATATGTGTGTGTGTATATATATATGTATACATATATATATATACACATATATATATATATGTGTATATGTATATGTATATGTATATGTATATGTATATGTATATGTATCAGTCCTTCAGATACATATACCAGAAGTAGCATTGCTGGATCAAAGGCTAGTTCTATTTTTAACATTTTTAAAGTTTATTTATTTATATATGTATATGTATACATATACATACATATGTGTATATACATATACATACATATACATATATACATATACATATACTTCTGGTATATGTATCTGAAGGACTGAGAATCTGAAGGATTCTCAAAGAGATATCTGCACCCCCTTGGCCGCTGCAACATTGTTTACAATAGCCAAGAGGCAGAAACAGCTTAAGCTTACTGATGAATGGATGAAAGAAAAGGTATATGTTATAATATATAAACATATACAAATAAGTTATATGTAATTTTTGGATGTATTTCATATACCCATTGGTGTCTGTGTGTGTATGTGTGTATATATAATTCAACCAGAAATAGAAGGATATCCTGCCATCGGCAAAAACTGAGTGGACCTTGAGGGCATTATGCTAAGTCAGACAGAGAGAAACAAATACCACATGATCTCACTTATATGTGGAATCCAAAGTGGCTGAACTCAACAGAAGCAGAGAATAGAATGGTGCTTGTCAGGGGCTGCAGGGAGGAGGCTAAATGGGGGAGATCTCGGTCAATGCTTACAAACTTCCAGTTAGAAGATGAATAAGTTCCAGGGATCGAATATACAGCGTGGTGTCTGTATATATAGAAATTTCCTAAGAAAAGGGGACCTTAAATGTTTTCACCACACACACACACACACACACACACAGGTAATATGTGAGGTGATGAATGTCTTCACTGGCCTTGCTGGAGTAATTATTTTGCAACATATATATAGATATATATTTATTTTATAATAAATATATATTGTTGTATTGATTCATATATATATATACATATATATATAAAATCACGTTGTACACCTTCCACCTATACAATGTTATATGTGAAGTATATCTCATTAAAGCTGAAAAAAGGGCTTTTAAAATAATAAAACAAATTGGCCCCAAACATCCAAAATGCTAAAAATGTAACCATGTGCTTAGATTTCAGCGGAATGGTGATTAAAAAGAAATATTATGGGGAAAAGCAAATCAATGCTACAAGTACAAATGACACCATACATTTCAGGATTTCAGCATGAAAATGAGTATTTCTTCAACAGAGTTTCCAGGGAAGTAAGTGAAATTAAATGTCACCTGGGTTTTTCCATATTTATTTCCATATTTCCATATCTGAAATTTCGATAGTTGATTTCACTACTGCTGTTTTCCTGCAACGTGTAAGTTTGTATTATTTTAAGAGAGTAAATATTCCTCTCCCCTGAATCAATGTGTTTCTCTTCTGACTTTTATTGATTGCATGAATAATATGCTAACAATAGCACGGGAAATAATACGAAAGAAATATTGCCACTAGATATATCAGCTGTTTCCCTTTTTTCCGTGAGTGCATGCACTTTGAGCGTAATAAAAGTTATAATGTAGCTTTCCTTATACATTTTTATTTGATATTATACTTTTTTACTTGATATTATACCAGACACATCTTCAGTTAACGTATAGTCCTTACAGGGCCTATAGCCTCAGGATCTTTAAGTATCCCATAATATTATATCATATTTATGTACCATAATTTCCTTGATCCCTTATCTTTCAACATGCGTTTTCACTTTTAATTTCCACTGCCTAAATGATGCTGCAAAATCTACCTGTGTGCTATATATTTTCCAACTGCGGATGGTATTCGTGAGGTAACTTTTCCACGGAAAACAACGTGGGGGGACAAATTGATAGGTTTCTTACGTTTTACATTACAAATACAATAATTGACTCACTTTCCCACGGTTTATCATGGCTTTATTGTTTTTTCGCTACAGTTTTTGCAACAGTAAATGTGGCTGCTTTCATTCAAACGTGCTTCTCATCTGCACCTGGCTGTCCCCAGGAAACGGACTCTTCATTCGACTCTATTAACAGCGACATAGGAAGAGGTAATTTTCCCAGCAGCAAAGTGGAAGAAGGAGGGGTTCGCCTTCAGATCTTAGTTCCTACTCCTAGGCATTATGTTTTAAAGCCTTCTCCTTTGAGATGCCTGGGTGGCTTAGTTGGTTAACTGCCTGACTTTTGGTTCCAGCCCAGGTGATGATCCTACCTTTCATGGGATCAAGCCCCACATCAGGCTCTGCACTGACAGTACAGGGCCTGCTTGGGATTCTCTCTCGAACTCTCTCTCGAACTCTCCTGAGCTCTCTCCCTGTCTCTCTTATAATAAATAAACTTAAAAAAAATCAAAAATAATATTTAAAACAATAAATATAACTCTCTTCTTGGAGATACTGCTCTGGGATAAAACATGTTTCCTTGACTCTGAGTTTCTGCAAGTGAGGAGACCTTTCCTGAAAACAGAAGGCCTTCCCTTTGCAGGGCTTTCTGGGAACACTCAGCTCTCGTAAAAGACAGTGAAGAATGGGAAGACAGATCACAGAGTGGGATGCAGCCAGTGGAACCGCATCAGCTGCAGGTGGGAGGGACAATGTCCAAGAGAGGAGGAGTCTGGAGGGAACCCTGAGCTGTGATGACCAAGTCACCAAGTGCTAATGGGCCAGTAGACCTTGGACTGAAATCTCCCCTGTACCCACACACGGAGAAGGCCTGCGGGCTTTCTGGTCTGTTGTAGACACAGAGATGCAATTGTAAAAATCCTGGGTTATTATTCTACTTTTCCATTATTTTCTTACCAGAGAGTTCGAGAGATGCTCTTTCATGAAAAAGAACCCGGGTTTAGAGTCTTAACTAGCTACTTTCTCAATACGTGAATTTACGTTCTCCAGAATAGGGACGGTAATATCGTTTCAGGTTGAATCACCGTGAGCATTGAAAGTTGGGGTGATAGGGCACCCCACACCTGTCAGGGTGGCTCACGTTAACAACTCAGGCAACAACAGATGTTGGCGAGGCTGTGGAGAAAGAGCAAGCCCTTTGCACTGCTGGTGGGAATGCAAACTGGTGCAGCCACTCTGGAAAACAGTAGGGAGGTTCCTCAAAACATTAAGAATAGAACTACCCTACGGCCCAACAATTGCCCTACTAGGCATTTATCCAAGGGATACAGGGGTGCTGTTTTGAAGGGGCACGTGCACCCCAATGTCGATAGCAGCACTATTGGCAATAGCCAACGTATGGAAAGAGCCCAAATGCCCATTAACGTACGAGTAGATAAAGATGTGGTGTATACACACACACACACACACACACACACACACACACACACTGGAATACTACTTAGTGATCAAAAGGAATGAAATCTTGCCATTTGGAACAACTAGAAACTAGAGTGTATTATGCTAAGTGAAATCTTATCCAGAGAAAGACAAATATCATTTGATTTCACTCATATGTGGCATTTAAGATACAAAACAGATGAGCGTAGGGAAGGGAAGCTAAATAGTATAAAAACAGAGAGAGAGAGAGAGAGAGAGAGAGAGAGAGAGAGAAACCATAAGAGACTCTCAAATACAGACAACAAACTGAGGGTTGTTGGCGGGGTGTTGGGTGGGGGGAGGGGTTAAATGGTAAGGGGCGTTAGGGAGGACACTTGTTGGGATGAGGAGTGGGTGTTATATGTAAGTGATGAATCACTAAATTCTATTCCCAAAATCATTATAACATTATATGTTAAGTAACTTGGATTTAAAATTTTTAAAATAAAAATAAAGTAAAATAATAAAACAAAATGAAATAAAATAAAATAAAATAAAAAGTTGGGGTGGTATGGATGTTTCCATCATTCAAATCTGTCCATGCTTTGTCATTTAATTGTCATGTCAATTACAATGTTGTAACATGTACTCTCATCGTCCATATTTTATACAAGAAAACACTGAGATTAAGAACAATGAAGCATGGCATCGAATTATAGAGCCATACCAGACTACAGGTAGCTAAGAGCTGTTGAAATTCACCTACTGCTCTCTTTCAGGATATGAATTGTTCCTACTCTTCATCCCTTGATGATATATTATATACAATAGGTCTCGTTAAATTGCATATTTTTTTGCATGTGTCTGTGTGCCAAAAACACTAATAGGAAGATCTACCCTCTAACAAAATTGTAAGTGTACATTTCTGTATTGTTAACTATAGTCACAATGTTTTACAGGAGATCTCTAGAACTTACTCATCTTGGGTGATTGGAACTTTATACCTGCTGAATAGCAACTGCCCGTTTCCCCCGCCTCCCAGCCCCTGGCAACCACCATCCCCTCTCCGCTTCTAGGTGTTTGACTATTTTCAATTTCTCACACAAATGGAATCATGCAGTTTTCCTTCTCTATATGGCTTATTTCACTTCCGCCGATGTTTTCAAACTTCACCCATGTTGTTACATATGGCAGGATTCCCTTCCTTTTAATGCTTAATAATATTCCATCGTAAATGGAATGTAAATTTTTCCACCGATGAACATTTATGTTATTTCCTCATCTTGCTTATTCTGAATGATGGTACAGTGAACACGGGAATGTAAATACCTTTTTGAGATAGGGATTTCTTTCCCTTTGGATAAATACCCACAAGTGAGAGTGAGGGGTCATATGGTAGTTCTGTGTTTTCTTTTCCCTTTTTGAACAACTTGCATATTGCTTTCCATAGTGGCTGCACTGTTTTACATTCTTCCCAGTCGTGCACGAGGGTTCTAATTTCTCTACATCCTCGTCAACATCTGGTATCTTTGTTTTGGGGGATAATCGGCCTCTTAAAAAATATGAGGGGACGTATTACTGTGGTTTTATTTGCGTTTCCTTGATTATTAGTGATGTTGAGGATCTTTTCACATCTCTGTTAGCCATTTGTATATCTTCTCTGGAGAAGGCTCCTGTAATTAATTAAAACATTATGGCACTGGCATAAAGAGCTATAAAAAACAGACCGATGATACAAAATAGCCCCAAAATAAACCCAGGAATATACCGTCAATTGATCTTTAACAATGGTGCCAAGAACAAAAGAAAAGACACGCTCTTCAACAAATATGTTGAGAAAACTGGATATCTGCATGCAGAAGAATGACATTGGACCCTCATTTTACACCATGCACAAAAGCCAATTGAAAATTGATTAAAGACTTACACAGAAGACTGAAACTGTACTATTCTCAGACTTTTCTCAGTTAAGGAAATAATGAACAGAGTGAAAAGGCAATCCAGAGAATGGAAAAAATATTTGCCGACCACGTACCTGATAAGAAGTTAATCTCCAAGATACATAAGGAACACCTAAAACTTAACAGCAAATACATAAACAGATAAAGAGATAGACAAGTAAATAAACCAATTTAAAGATGGGCAATGGATTTGCATGGTTGTATAATTCTTTACAGTAGGGGAAATAGCTTGCTCTTTTGTGTTTGATATGAACGCTTTCACATTCAGTGACTTCATTTTTTATTTTTGTTCAATTATGTGGAAATATACAGATGACCTACCTTCAGTTTTCATGACAGAGTTTGACATTTGTTTGTAATGCCTTGTTACTATTAGGTTAAGTCTTAGAAATTCCCATCCATTCACATAAGAAAGAGCTTATTTTCGGGGCACCTGGGTAGCTCAGTCAATTGAGCATCCGACTCATGATTTTGTCTTAGGTCATGATCCTAAGGTCGTGGGATTGAGCCCTGAGTCAGGCTCTGTGCTGAGTATGGAACCTACTTAAGATTCTGTCTCTGTCTCTGTCTCTCTCTCTCTCTGTCTCACTCTTTCCCTCTCCCTCTCTCTCTCTATTTCTCTAAGAAAGAAAGAAAGAAAGAAAGAAAGAAAGAAAGAAAGAGAAGGAAGGAAGGAAGGAAGGAAGGAAGGAAGGAAGGAAGGAAGGGAAGATGAGCTTATTTTCTTTAGCCAGATTGCAACCCATCTTCCCTAGTAGCATAGAGTAAACATTTCCCTTCACTTCTGTTTATCACGTCTACTTTGTCATTTAGTAAATCCAGAGACAGAAAGAACATCATAATATTTCTGCTATTATTATGTTGTCCCATTGATCCATATGCCCCATTGGTCTTGTTTGCCTATGTTATATCGATTGAATTATTATTCTATACTGTGTTCTAAAATCCGGTAGGGCTGATAGGACTTCTCGATTCACATGCATACGTATATGCATATATGTGCACACATACAGTGGCCCTCAAACAATGTGAGGGTGAAGGGGGCTGACCCCGGGCACAGTAGAAAATCTGCATATACGTTCCAACTCCTCCAAAACATAACTACGAATAGTTTACTGTTGACTGGAAGCCTTACCAACAAGATTAACCGTCAGTTTTCACATATTGTGTATATTATATGTATTATATGCTGTATTCTTACAATAAAGTAAGCTGGAGAAAGGAAAATGTGATTAAGAAAATCCTAAGAAGGAGAAATACTGTACGTATACACTCATGTATATACACATATACACACACATTTTCTTCTTTTCATTTTCCAGTAGATGCATAGTCACTTGGTCGGTTACAAAGTGAACCTCCTGGTGTTATGCACATACATGTATTTACATGTTTACATGTATATGTGTACAGGTATATAAGCATATACATGTGTATATGTACATAATTATTTTGCTTTTATTACTATATTTTTATTTAATACCTTCATTAACTTTGTATGCATCTTTATTAAACTTCTCTTATATATGAACAATCAATGTAACCAAATACAGCATGGTTTTTTTTCCTACAAGTAGTATACACCTCTCATTACATATATTTCTAAATAATACTGGTTTCTAATTATTTTAACACTTAATTTTCGTCGTCTAGCTCATTACCACCACCTACATTAACGCCCCCGTATTTTGGCCACCATATTCTTTATGCTCTCTGGCTATTTTACGTCAATTCCCGGTGGCTGTTTTACGAAGGAAATACAGCAGAGTCATATCTTACCAAGAGTTAAATTCTAAAATCAGGGAATGAAGCAAAATAAAAAGCAGAGTCAAAATCAGTCTCGAATGTCCTCTAACTAACACGTAAAGTAAAAGATGCCTCCTCTTGTGAACTATTTCTCAACCTTTCCAAGCACCACTGAGTTGCTCATCACCAAGCAAAGTTACTTCTGTCAGGAGAGAGTGAGGAAGGCCAAGGAAATAAAAATTCTGAACATAGAATACATACGTGCAATGATTTGCTTTATAAAGTTATTCAGGAGTTCATTTCGGAAAGAGGCTTAACTATCTCAATCTGCTTTTATTCCTAACAATAGCTGGCCCCCTAGGTGCTTGGGGATGTATTGCATCTATGACGTGACGCTTTCATTAATGAACCTTCTATTTTAAGCCCTAACCGCTGACAGGTCATGTCCTGGTGTGAGCGTCTAGTACACGGCAGAGTCAAAACTTGAACTCAGTCTTTCTGCCTGCAAAACCACATTCTGCTAATTGCATACATAGCTGTGCAGAGAAACACGTAGACAATAAATTAAAAAGTGTGAATCCTCTTCTGAAAAATGTTAATCCCTCAAGATGAATCCATGATTTTATGATTTGCTGTCAGCATTAGACATTATTACCACTTATAATAATATTTTGTTGCCTTCCAAATAATTAATACACTTGAAACAATGGCATAAAGGTGTTCATAGCTTTATATTTCCCAAATAATGTCAACCGTGCCACCATTTGTTACCAGTGATACAGTGACATTAGAATTTTAAAATCAGTATTTTGAAGAGTCTAAGTTGATGTCAGAAAAGTTTGCCAAGAAATACAGTTATAGCTCCTCTCCCTCAAGCTACTTTTGTTCTCATTAGAGGAGAAATGTTTCTCAGATGGAAGTCACCCCAGAAAAAATCTTGCCAGCCTGATGCAACATTTTGCAATTACCTAAGTGAGATATAGGCCCCAAATTAGGCAAAATTTAGTATGGCTCAAGTTTTATGGGACCCACAGATGCAACCTTCTATATTACTTTGAACAGTGTTCCATATAAAATACAACCATTTCCTGCAATTACCTTAAGCCGCCAGTAAATATCCTGACTTAACATGAAATTACAGATACAGCAGAGAGAGTGGTTTCTGGATCAGAAAGACCTCGATCTGATTCTACAAGGGTTTTTGCTTTTGTTAGTTTGGTTTTTGTTCGTTAGGTTTCTGTTCATGTGTTTTGTTTTCCACAGGTGTGCCTGTTCTGGAGCAAAGAGGTGAGTTTTATAAGCACAAGTTTCTGCATCTGTAAAATGAGTTTAATTCTGTGTATCCTACGAGGTTGCTGTGAAGTTTAGGTGCACTTATCTGAGAACTTGGCACTTAAAAAGGTCTACTGGGCAAATAATGCCCCTCTTTCATTTTGCCATTCCCTCTATGCCATTTTTTCTTTTTCTCCTTCCCCTTTTCCTTCTCTTCCTCTTCTTCTTCCTCTACCAGTGGTCATTCTCCTTTATTCCCATCCTTCATCATCACCACCACCATCACCACCATTATCATCGTCCCTCTGTATTAAGGACTTATTCCGTTCTAGGCACCATGCCATATACACTATAAACAAAATCACCTTCATTCTCCCAACACAACAATGTCGTGAAGTAGACAAACCCTACATGAAGATATTGAGGTCAGAGTAGCTAAATATTTCACTCAAGTCCCGGAGCTTGTGAATTTCTTCCCTTTGATCTCTTGATGTCGGGGTATCCCAGGGCTCTGGGATTGATATTTTCCTGTTAAATTTCTCTATCATCCATCACCCATCTTCAGTCTTATGGTTTTAGATACCGGCTGTACATCAATGTGTGTATATATCCTAGCTCAAATAGTTCCCCTAAATGCAGAAGCCCATGTAACCCTGAAACAAAGTACACTAGTTTATTTCACTCTTTGCTCATAACCTGCGTATGGGTTCTCATTTCGGAGCATAAGAACGTTTGTCTTTTTCAGGCAACGTTGTCTAAGAGCCTTAAAAGTCATCAGGGCACCTGGGTGGCTCAGTCGGTTGAGCATCCAACTTCGGCTCAGGTCATGATCCCGCGGCTTGTGGGTTCAAGCCCCGTGTCGGGCTCTGTGCTGACAGCTCGGAGCCTGGAGCCTGCTTCGGATTCTGTCTCCCTCTCTCTCTGCTCCTCCCCTGTTCACGCTCTGTCTCTCCCTCTCTCTCAAAAATAAATAAACATTAAAGAAAAAAAGCCTTAAAAGTCATGCACCCCCTCACTTAACTCTTTGACCTTTTCATATACTTACCTTGCCAGTCACTGGATCCGCTCAGACCATGAAGGTCTCTTTGCCATTACTTGAATACTACAGGCATTTTGCATTTGATGTTTTATCTCATCTTTTCCTGGGTATTTTCATGTTCCTCCCTATAACTCTTTTTTAGTCTTTGCCCAAATGTTCCTTTCTCCGTGATGATTTTCATGAACCACTATATTTAAAATCCACAATATATGCCCATGCCAGCGCTCCCTGCCCTACTTTCTAGCTTTATTTTTTTTTTTATTTTTCTAGCACATACTACCTTTTTAATATTTTCTACAAGTTGTTTATTTATGTATAGGTTCTCGTTCTGTCCCCTACTAGACTGTGGGACCACGATGGAAGAGTATTCTGGCAATTTTGTTCACTAGTGGATCCCAAGAATCAAGAACAGTACCTGACAGTCAATGAACCTTGTTTGAAATAAATGGATGGCTGTTTGTATTGAGTAACAGGGGAGGAGTTACTGTTGACATGGACACATGGGGGAGTCATTGCAGAAGTTAGAGGGTGCAGTCAGGAGCTGCCTGCTCTGGAGAGTAAACTGATGACGGTATAAACCGTCAGACCTAACCATAGATCACTATGGTTAGGAATTAGAAGTAGACTATCCAGATTATCATGCCATTGCAATAGCACGGATGAGACCATATAGGGACATGAGTTGAGTCCAGAAGTGTGAAAATAAGCATAGATTCAAGAGACATTGTGAAGATACCATTAAACAACGTAGCAAGGGGATGGAGATAGAATATGAAGAATATGGGGAAGATAAAATCATGCTTATAATTTCAAATCATAAGGATGGTGAGGTCATTGTTGCTGTTAACAATACTAGGAAGCAGCAAACTCATGAATCAATGAATCAAAGGAAATGTAGATGGGTAGAGCCAAGATGAACTCGAAGACCTATCAGGCAATTGCTCTGCACAAGAGGAGATTTTGCCCTTAAGGGGACACATAGAAATGACTGGAGACGTTTTTGGTTGTCACCACCGGGGGCCACAGGAGAATGCTACCTATGATGATGCACCCACAACGAATCTACATCCCATAATACACCACACATTATATGGTCCAAAATGGTAGCAGTACCGAGCTGACAAACTAGCATTTGATATGTCGAATTCCTAATGCTTGTTGTGTATTTTTAGAAAACCACTCAAAAGTCACATTTGGAATCCGGAAGAGAAGGTCTTTCTAGTAATATAGTTTAATATTCTTGTGTTTGATATTAATCTGATTAACATTAATTTCATATTCTGTAGTTTAATAATAAGTGTTTCCGGTGCTAATCATGAGAATAATTAAAATCATCAAGAAAATGCAGTTTGCATGAGAAGCGAAACACAGAACTTTGGAAAATTGATAGGTCCTTGTTGATTAGGGAAGGTGAGGCAGATAAAAGGGCAGCAGCTTTGGATCAAATGCAACACAGAGACTTGATAACAGTGTGAGGGGAAAAAATTTCAAGAAGATGTTTTACATGACAGGTGAGATTGTATCTTTTATCCTTTGAGAGCTGAGACTCTACCAAAGAATAGGCAAGAGGTGAGCCACAGTTTGATCAAACATCCAAGTGGTAGGACCTGGGCCACCGGTGTACCAATGGTGCCACTACTCTAAGTGACGAAGCCAGGAGCAGAAATAGTCTCTAAGGGAAGAGACCAGGACTGCAAGAAAGACAACACGGTGTAGAGACCAGAAAATTCTGCTCCCTTGGGCGGGGTTCTTTCCCTTTTGTTTGTTGCCTTTTATTTGCTTGACCCATATTTCTTCTTCTGTAGAGGTTGACAATTGGTTAGTATAGTGTGTCTGTGGTCAAGTATACACGTGGCATAGAATATAGTGTAAAAGGGCTGCTCATTTCCTTCACACACCTTTTTCGACCTTCCTCTTCCGGGCTCTGGGTCAGTCTTTTTCCTCAGGCTTTCCGAGGAGCTTTGGCCAATGGTAGCCACGTGTAGAAGATTAGAGGGTAGGGGGAAGAGATTCCCTTTGTTTCTGAAGGAATCTTTTCCATGGCCCCCACTTCTGCTCTATGTCCACTGCTTGTTCCATGGTGTCAGCTGATGAAGGGCAGCTGCGTCCCAGAGCTGGTTCCTCAAAGGCTCTGGTGCCTGGGCGGGGGCAACACCCTGTCCTCTTGTCTTTGTTCATTTCTACGCACTGTCCAGGAATTCTGGAATGCCTCATTGTGCATCGCTTGGATTCTGTGCTTCTCTATCTGCTCTACAGGCAATCGTGTGGATACAGTTCCTGTTTCTGTCAGTTCTAGGGTGTCCAGTGACCCTGAGTAATACTGTGGACAATTCAGAAAAGGGTAAGAATGTCTTCTTTTGGATCTCTTAAGTTGCAAATGTTGACAGTAAGTCCAGACGAGGATGCGTGTAAATTATAAACTTAGATACAAATGTCTGATATCAGTACTGCCCTGAATCACCAATCATGAATCATCCCTGAGTTACTCAGGTTTTATATTTGTTATGTTCTGCTAAAGAGAAGCTAACAAATTGTTTAAATTAAGAGATGCTCTTTTCCGGGTATAGATTCATGAAAATTATATCCCTTCAGTTCTCATATAAAGGATTTTGGAACCCACAGGCAATATTTTCAGCCACTACAAGTTTCCAGTTCTTCAAATGGATGTTTCTTACAAGGGCATTCAATAAAAGCGAAGAGAAGATACGATTTACCGGGGACAGTTGTTTCTTACGTGTGTAAATAAATTGAGTGTAGGAAGGTTGGGTTCTGATGCCGAAACTGAGCAGTGGGGAATCTTCAAAAACTACAAGAGAAATTTCAGGCACTCTTTATATTGTTCCTAGGAATGTCTTCTGGAGACCTGGAAAGGCAATAAAGTTGTTTGTCAATGGAAGAGCCATGTACAGTCTGAGCCACTTTTTCTTCAAAGCTATTCATCTCGTTTGGTCTAATTCTTGCATTGCAGGATTTTTTAAACAAAAAGAGCCACAGTGAAGTCTTTGAGAACCAGGAGTTGATTCTTATGTTCAAGCCAAACTAGGAATGGAGGGGTTTTCCTGAGGTCCCAGTGTGGCACACTTCTCCCCACACTCTGTTTTTTTCCAGGCCGTAGCTCAGAGAGATGCCCCATAATAGTTAGATAGGGTTGGACTCGCCTGATGCACAGAGGTGACCTATGTTGGCCACCTCACCGTTTGGACCTACCCAAGCCTTCTTAGGTTCTTGCAACTTAGCGTAACCTGGGAGGGAAGAACAGAAGGGTGAAGTAAAAAATTCCCAATAAAAAATGAAACGTAAAGGAAGATGCTTTTGCTTTCTCTTTTGATTCTCCCAATCTGGTGCAGAAGCCTACAGATTAGGTGCCTGATGTCTTCATTATTATTCCAGTCCTCTGTGCTCAGCTCTTGGCAGAGGGACACTTAACCACTCTGAATCTGTGTCCCATCCAGAAAATGACAGCGATCACAGCTTCCTACCCACCTCATCATTTGCATGGAGAATCAAATAACATATGCAAAAAGTAGTTTCTCACATGTACAGTTTTCGAAACCACGAACAATTAGTAAAGATTTACAATGCCAAAAAGAGAGGCAATCTTGAGGTGCAACCTACTAGAAGCATTGACCCGTGAGACTCTGCCCACGGCCCTGCGGGGGGGGGGGGGGGGGGGGGGGGGGGGGGGGCGGGGGGGGGG
>NW_024412445.1:5819862-5882860 GCF_014898765.1 Herpailurus yagouaroundi | reverse complement strand
CCCCCCGGCAAACCCACATCCAGGTAACCCTGATGTCCTGTAATTTTGTACTTTTCCCCTACACCGGTTACAGCTCCGATTATACGGGGTGGGCAATTACGCGGTCATGGTTCACAGGTCTTGAAAAGCATATTTAAAGATCATGGAACAACCTTGTTGGCTGTCACCAAGGAGACGGTTATGCGGCATGACGTAGCACAATTAAGAATACACTTGAAGAGGTGGAATAAAAGCTTTTTCGCTCTGCCCTGGCCAACACTTGGTTTTAGCATCTGTGATTTTTCCATTACAGTCGATTAAATGAAAAAAAATAAAAAAAAGAAACAAACAAACAAAAACAACTCCGATGAGGTCATGGCAGCCCTCTTTGATCACAGGGATGAGTGACTGTACCATTAATGGGGATGAGAAAGAGCCCTGAAATCACACCGGGAGAGAGAAATGGTGGTTTTAAGCTGTTTTCCGGGGACATGGCAGGAGTGGAGAGACTTTTACCCGGCACACCATGTGACTACGTGCCTGAACACGACGCTAACACAGCGGCAGGGATGCTATGTTCCTCCTGCAGTAACAGTCCTGTCCGGGAGGGAAGCGCCCAGGCACGAGCAAACCTTGGCACCCAGTGCGCGTGACTTCATTTCTCTTGGGGCCTTTGCAGAGGGAGGAGACCGATCGCACTGGCACTGAGCACTGAGAAGCCGCTTAGGAAGCCTGCAACTCCAGCCCCCTGACGTGGCCTCCGGGAATGAAATGCAATCGCTAGTTGGAGACGGAGAAGGCACAAGGCGCACCCCGACTGGTGGGGCTGCAAATACGGCCCAGCAGGGCCCTGTGAGGAGCCCAGGGCAGGAAAGTGAAGGGAAGGAAGAACAGTAATCAATCCGGAGAGGGAGGGCAGCAGAGATCAGGGGCTGCAGGCCAAGTCAGAGACTGTGCTGGGGCCGAGAGACAAGTGGCAATCTCACTGTGGGCAGAGTGGGAGCCTGGTGCATTCGGGGTGTGGGGGGGGGAAGGTGTCCCTGGGAGGACACAAAGCTAATGGCAGGCACTTTCCATCCAGATCAGGAAGGCAGAGATGCCTCCCACCCCCCCGCCCGCTGCAGGTGCACACCTTCCCCGCCCGCACGCTGTGGTCTGGCCTCGGTGCTCGGTGCACATCTCTCCCCGCAACCTCTGTCTCTAAAATGAGGATGCTAAGGGGACCCGCATCAGAGGGGTCATCTAAGGATGAAAGGTACTAATAGATGTGACGTCTTCAGAATAACAACCAGTGAGTCCTCAATTACAGTTCGTTCCTGTTCTTTCCTAGGACCTGGTGCCTGGGAAGGTAGTCAGCTACCAACCTCCGTGTCGGTGTCCAGCGCCCCTCAAACTCTTTGAAGCCCAATCGGGCCACCTGCCCCTGCTCTTGCCTCCTTTCGTTTTCCACCTGCCTGCCATGCCCCCTCCTGTTCTTCTGTCTACCCACCACTGCAGCTAGTTTCTCCTTCATTCTATTTCCCTTTTTACTATCTTGGAGCCCTTGGAGAATCCTCTAAAAGCTCTGGACCTCCCATGAGGCAATTCGCATATTCGCCGTTATCTATAGCATTGACATAGGTTGACATGGACCTGTTTCCTATGACTGCCAGGCCTGTTTCCAACATATTGTTTTGCCTTTCAAGTTCCTCACTGCCTTGACTTCCCTCTTCTTCTCTGGCGCTGGAGACACCACCACCCGCACAGGCGGGGTGGCGGGGGGTATGGCATGCTTTCCGCGCGACTCCAAAGTGCCATGCTGTAGGCTTTTGAGACGTTATTAAGAAAATGTGCCACATGAGAAAGGATGAAATAGGGCCTTTTAGCAATGTGGATGGAACTAGAGAGTGTGATGCTAAGTGAAATAAGTCAGGCAGAGAAAGACAGATACCATATGTTTTCACTCTTATGTGGATCCTGAGAAACTTAACAGAAGATCATGGGGGAGGGGAAGGAAAAAAAAAGTTAGAGAGGGAGAGAGCCAAACCATAAGAGACTCTTAAAAACTGAAAATAAACTAAGGGTTGATGGGGGGGGGGGGGGGTGGGAGGGAGGTATTAAGGGAGAGTGGGCGATGGGTATTGAGGAGGGCACCCGTTGGGATGAGCACTGGCTGTTGTATGGAAACCAATTTGATAATAAATTTCATATTTAAAAAAATAAAATAAAATAAAATAAAATAAAATAAAATAAAATAAGAAAATGTGCCACGTCTGGGAGCCTAGGTAGCTCAGTCGGTTAAGCATGGACTCTTGATCTCAGCTCAGGTCTTCATCTCAGAGTCGTGAGTTCAATTCTGCATTGGGCTTTGCTGGACATGAAGCCCACGTGAAAAGCAAAAAAAAAAAAAAAAAAGAAAGAGAAAAGAAAAAAAAAAGAAAAAAGGAAAAGAAAGGAAAGAAAAAAGGAGAGGAGAGGAGAGAAGAGAAGAGGAGAGGAGAGAAAAGAGAAAAGAGAGAAACAAAAAGAAAAGAAAAGAAAAGAAAAGAAAAGAAAAGAAAAGAGGTGCCACGTCAGTATGTGTGGCTGCTGAGGAACAACAGGGTGACCCCTCCACACCCTTCCCCCCCTTTGTCCACTTGACTTGAGATAAACGATGGTCCTTAAAACCTGACCGAAGAGCTGAATATCTCGGTTGGTCACGGGCAGATGGTTTGATAACAGGATCTGTGAAGAGGTGAGGTTACAGTGTTCATTACTGGCAACAATTAAAACCCACTCCAAGGGAGCCCTGTTTGACAAGACAGGAATTCTAAAGCCTGGTGATCCTAGAACACAGATAAACAGTAACATCTGCTCTCAGAACAACATCCATACTCATAAACCAAACATTATCTATTGTAAAGATCATTACCTAGAAAGGCTCTCCTGATATTCCTTGTTTGTGCAAAATCCCTCAGCACATTTAGGGTACTCCAATTTTCCTCTCTGGTCCTCACTCAGTCTTTCTCTTTCTCGAGCTCTTTTGCCATTGTTAATAACACAGTGTCTCTTTTAAGGCCATAAAGGGACCACTTCTGCACTCATATCATGGTTTATGCCAACGGAGTGCTCAATTTTGCAAATAAACATATGTCTTAGAATTTTACCTCTCAATTTCGGCTTAAATTTGTTGTCATCCTTTCTTATCGCCTAGAACGATGATGATCTAAAGATCTTTTCTCTCCCCTTTTTGTGATTTTGCTTATTTTGAAAGAGGGTACTCAGCTTTAGAGTTCCCCAGACAGCTGAATTTGTTGTTGTTTTGACAAACAACTGTGCTAACTATTCTATCACTTTGGAAACACTGTCTCCCCCAATTCCAGAGTGTAGCTTACACAATGGTCCATATGGTGAAATCGATCCATGTGAAGAGTATGGCAATGGCTTGTGGACAGCCAGATGCATGGGGGCAGCTCAGGCAAATTAACACCAACCCATGTGCCAAAGTCCTTTGCATCGTTAGTAAAGCAAGTGCCACGTTTGCAGTGGCTTTTGACAAGCTGAATTAATATAGCAATTATATTCAGGCTCTTGGGACTTTGCTGTCTCGCCTTTGAAACAGACACATCGCTGAATCTCCCACTCAGACATGCATTTTAATGTCAGCCCTTTGCCCTTAGACCTGATGGTTCCAGTTAACAGCTACAATGACCAGTTCAGAGCCAGACCCTAACTGATAGGCTGATTTTGTTTCGTTTGGTTTTGACTTCATATTTTTATTAAAGATTTCTCTCCCACCCCAAATCACTGGTTGAAGATCAGCCCACTACTTTGACAACATGGATGCAAGAAAGGCAATCCTATAGGTGAGGAAGCGGCTTCCGGAGTCATTGTCAGCATAGACTCGTTTTCCCTGGAGAGAATGGAGTGTGGGGTGTCTTCTTGGTGTATGTGTCTATTTCCTTAAGATCCTGATATTCTGTTAGGAGGAATGGCTGGGGCACTCCCTCACTGCTCTTGGACTTTCCCCATCCAGCGTTAATTAGTAGAAGATCAAGAAAAACTCACAACACACTCACACACACACGCGCACACACACGCATACAAGAATTGGATTTCTCTGTTTTGCTTCCAGACCTAACTATCTGCCTTCTCTAGGTATCTCTGGTGGTTCTGACCAATCATTTCCTTGGCCTTGGTGAGAATACCTCCACAGCCTTCTCACAGTCCCGGGATTTGGCTGGGTGATCCTTTGGCAGATCATGAACAATTCTGTTCCTCAAAGTCTTGGTCTTTCAATTTCCCTGTAGTTTTAAAACCTCACGGGGCGCCTGGGTGGCTCAGTCGGTTAAGCGGCCGACTTCAGCTCAGGTCATGATCTCACGGTCCGTGGGTTCGAGCCCAGTGTCGGGCTCTGTGCTGAAAGCTCAGAGCCTGGAGCCTGTTTCAGATTCTGTGTCTCCCTCTCTCTGACCCTCCCCCGTTCATGCTCTGTCTCTCTCTGTCTCAAAAATAAATAAATGTTACGGGGCGCCTGGGTGGCGCAGTCGGTTAAGCGTCTGACTTCAGCCAGGTCACGATCTCGCGGTCCGTGAGTTCGAGCCCCGCGTCGGGCTCTGGGCTGATGGCTCGGAGCCTGGAGCCTGTTTCCGATTCTGTGTCTCCCTCTCTCTCTGCCCCTCCCCCGCTCATGCTCTGTCTCTCTCTGTTCCAAAAATAAATAAAACGTTGAAAAAAAAATTTTTTAAAAAAAATAAAAAAAAAAATAATAAAAAAATAAAAAAAAATAAATAAATAAATGTTAAAAAATAAAAAAAAAAATAAAAAACCTCAGTAAGAATAGGGGACAATAGAATCACTGGATGAAATATTTAAATGGGAGCATTTCAAAAGGTGAACAGAAACATAACGGTATCATTAGTCCCATATTGGACAATAAGGATATTTATAAATAGACACATGTGTCTAATGGCTTCTAATGGCTTCTAATGGCTTTTTTTCTGGTTTTCTTCTAGATCTTCACCTGCCCCAGAACTTGGTTAGCTAACGGGAAAATGTGCACACCATACTCTTAATTTTCGATGGGCTTTGAAAATAAATGTAAAGCACCATGCTCATTTCACACTTGTGTTAGTGTTCGGTTGAGCCTTTGAATGACCTGATCCCCCCACCCCCACCCCCCCAGCAGTGCTGGAGTTACTAGGATCGTGATCGTTTCAGTAACACGCGCAAGGCATACAGGCAGCTAAAGGAGTCCAATTTTAGGTGAGGGTTACAGTGTGGGGTCAGAGAACATTTCCAGTTCTCTGGTATCTCTGCACCCAACCCAGCTCTACTGTTTAGTGCATGTTCTTAGCCACCTGACCTTCTGCAGTGTCGAAGCCCTTCGTTGTCTATGAAATAACTCCGAGTGAGATCATCAGCTAATGACCAATTACCCATTTCAAAGCAGCATGTTTGGCTCACTTTGGAAAATCTCTTAAGAGGTGCAGAGCCCTTTGAGGGAAATCAGTCTCAAATGAGAGCCCCATCAGACAGAGTTTTTGTGATGCTGGGGGGTATTCATTAGCACTAATAAGCTCTGAAGCATCAGATGATTTCTTTTGTCAAATGTAGCACACCATTCCATTTTCCCATGAATTGGGTAATCATCTTGAGGTTGAACTCCAAATAGGTCATTTGGACAGAAGTGTTTTTCATCTGAAACCTTGCATTTCTAGGTCACTGAAACCCACCAACTTCTGAGCTCCCGAGTACGGAGGCACCTGGACTCCAGGGTCTTAGAACCTAAACCAAAATCCATCCACGGATGAGATGAGGCAAAGGAAGAAGAAGCTTCGGTTCAGATAATTTTGGAACCATGAGAAATGTTACAGGCCTTCAGGCTGCTGATTCTCAGACTCACCCTGGTGAGGGAGGTACCTGTGTTGCTTTCTATTTTATGTATTTGCTCGTGTTTCTCTTCCTCGGTCTTCCAGTTGCAAGGAAGCCAATTCTCCAGAACCCGAATGAGCTTAGCAGAGGATCCGGAGCTCCAGATAAAAAGTCACCTTGGCTGATACCTTGATGGCAGCCCATGAGATCCAGAGCACTGTAACCAGCTAACTTGCCTGTGCTCCCGCCAAATCATGATAGCGCATTGTGAGCTGATCTCTTTGTAAACAGAATTATGGTGTCCTTGCACATAGTATATGGAAGAGTTACATTTCTAAACACACTTGGCATCTGTACTTGTGAAGTTTTTTTGTAGACAGATTCCTGAGTCCTCTGAGGATCGATGTTTTCCGTAGACCACACTGTGAGTGGTGGTTTAACCCTACTGTTTCGGAAAACTGAGGCGCAGAAACACAAGCCACACAGAGTGACAAGACAGCCTGTTGTTCACAGGGGCAGAGTCTCAGTGAGGAGGCAGATCATGCTCATGCGTGTCTGCATGCATGATTGAATCTTCAAAACAATCCTATGAGGTGGCTATGGAAATAAGAATTTTATTCTGAAAGTAAGGAGCTAAAAAAAAAAAAAGAAAGGCTAAGCAATCGGTCCCAGCTTCACTGTGGAAAGTGGGAGCCAAATCAGGTCTTGGAACCCAAACCCTATGCTTACCGGTCTAAAGTGTTTAAAAGAAGTCAAATAAAATAAACAAGGAGAAGATGCCCTCGGATTTGTTACTATGAAGTTATTTAGGATCTTTCCCAATTCTGTTTCATGTGAGTGGATGTATTCGTTTTCCTTGGATGAGTAACACGTTACTACCAGTTCAGAAGATGAGTAGAAAATTACTAAGACGTCTACTCCCTCACAGTCTTTGTGGGTCAAGAGTCCAGGTTGAGCTCGGCTAGTTCTCTGCTCAGGATCTCACCGGGCTGAAATCAACACGGTGACCAGGGCTCATTCTCATCTAGAGTTTAGGGTCCTTTTCAGGATCATTCTGGTGTGGACAGAATTCTGTTTCTTGTGGCTAAAGGACTGAGCTCCTCGTTTGGAGCTGGCTGATGCCCAGATCCTAGAGACCCCGATCTGAGCTCAATGCTTTCCAGTCCCAGCAACGTGACGCTCCATAGACCCTTGCGCTTCCACTCTGTCCTTTAAAGAACCCATCTGATTATGGCAGGCTCGCACACCCCCTCTCCCTTTTGATTAACTCAAAGTCCCCAAAAATGATATTTCAGAGATCCATAGGTTCTGCCGGCACTCAGGGGAAGGGGTTTTACAGGGCGTGGTCACCAGGGATGGGGATCGTGAGGCCATCGTGAAATTCTGCCCACCACAGTGGTAAATTAGAAACAAGACCTCGGGTCACTCAAATCTTTGCACACCTGCTTCCAAACAGCACTGAAGCAGAAGACGTGGAGCATGCGCTTTTTCTTGATCTTGTTAGTATTCCTATGCATGCGGCTCGTGCGTGGCTAACGTCAACAAATGTTGGGCAAAAGCATTTAAGTACATGGATTTACTGTAGTGGCTCCTTCAGGACCCAAATAAAATACTAATTATTATTTAAATAACAAACAAGTGACCCATGGTAGCTTAGTAGAGCACAGCATAGGCTTTATAATGTCAATAGCATATCAACTGTGGACATATTTCATGCTTAAAGGCATAAAATTGGCCATCTTTTATCTACGTTGCTTCATTTTGGTCTAGATAAATATTATCTTCAAATAAAATAACACAAAGAAATTAAGGAGCATCTGTGATACACCAGAACATGTTTTAGCATCCCTTCACACGGCAACCCTAAAAGACTGAGCTGTATCTATATACGGCAGCCAAGAAGCGAGGTCCAAGGATCTGAACCGAGGAAGTGCTCAGGAGTGTGCTTGAATCTCAGCGTCTCTAGTCTCCGAGCCGGGCTTGGAGTGCTCACCCCCAATCACCCCAATGGAAGGATGGCTTTGACCTTCTGTAGCCCCGCCTTGCCCACTGTCCACCTGAGCCATGAATTCATAGCTGCAGTGGCAAAATGGAAATGAGCAAATGATTGTTACACTCCCAGGAGTCCTATAGTCAACGAAGACTTTGTTTTTTATAATTGAACACACACACACACAGACAGAACCTTCTTTTTTCCACCTGCTACTGTATCAGAAACCCATCATTTACCTAGGGCCTTTAAACACCACAGTTCTGATGAAAAAAAAAAATATCAGTGTTCCTACATTTATAAGCTACATTTCTTCCCCACTGCAAATATGTTTATAAAAAAAATAAGTGGCAATGGACTTTAAGAAGGGAGAGAGAGTGAGTTCTTAATTTTTTTTTTTTTTTTTTTTTAACCACAAAGTAATGGGCTCCAGTTCCTGGTAAAATACATTTCCCAGAAATGCGCTGTGGACAAGAGTGCGGCAGGAAGAATGATTTGAGGAGCTGGAGGCAAAAGCAAATGTGAAACGAGGTACAGAGAAGAGACGGGAAATACAGCAGATCGAGCCCTAAAATGAACCCCCAGGGAAGGGGCCCCGGGGCCCAGATGGAAGGCACCTCCCCAGCTGTGACTCCAGACTTGCAGGACTCCCCCTGGAGCAGGTGGTTGTCAGGGGGCCCCTGGCTACCCTGCTTTGTCCCACCCTCCTTTCTGACTCATCTCTAACTTCTGGACTAGGGGAGGGGCCTTCAAGGCTGACCCAGGGAAAGCCTGGAGGGCGTGGAGGCGGAGGTAGCAGGGCAATGAAAGTCACAGTGTAGTTCTCTTTAATTCTCAGGTTGAATTGTCTCCCCTATAAAGGATACGTTGAAGTCCTAACTCACAGTTACTCAGAATGTGGCCTCGTGTGGAAATGGGGTCATTGCAGGTCTAGTTAGTTAAGACGAGGTCGCGCTGTAGCTAGTGGGTTAAGGTGGGACCCTATTATGACTAGTGTCCCTAGAAAAAGCCACGTGAAGGCACAGCAATAGGACGCCATTGGACAACGAGGCAAGGATGGACGAGTCATAGCCACAAATGAAGGATCCCCAACAATTGCTGTCACCCCGGGGACTAGAAGAAGCAAAGAAAGAGTGTCCTCTACAGGCTCAGAGAACATGGTCCGGCTGACACTTTGACCTTCAGCACCGTGAGACAATAAAATGCAGTTGCTTTAAGCTTGAAGCCCCTGTGTCCGTGGTCCCTGGTTAAGGCAGCCTGGGAAACTGATTCAATCCGGTGCAGGGCTTTTACCCCCAGCCCCAGCCCCACTCCATTCTAGTAATTCGTTCTCTGTGTTCACAGCCACGGAGCACTATGTGGCTCTCGTTCAGAGAAAAGAGGAAGTCCTTCTAGCAATATTTTCTCTAAGATTTAAGGGGCAAGAGAGGACTCGAGGTGCAGACAGATGGGAGGGGGAGGGACTTCTCACCTCTACCCCCAGACTGAAACTCTCCTGGGCTCATTTGGGGAGGTCAGATGGAGAAGGACGTTGATGGGAACAAGAGGACAGTGGACACAGGAGAGACGCCTGAGCCCTGCACAGAGGAAGGACAGGTCCACCAAAGCCACTGAGAAAGGAGAGAACTGGTCCCGGGGTCCACTGAGACCACACGGTCTGCCACAGTCTGTCTGAATGTGCTACCCTTCCCATCTGGGTCTGGAAAGTTCACGCCTTGCGTTTATGCCACTGTTTCATCTGGCGACCGCCCAGCAGGGCTGAGGCCTGGGTGTGCTCTGGAATTGTGAGAGGCCCCCACCTGACCCCAGGCAGACATCCCTCCCCGCTCCCTGTGAGTTCCCCAAGACCCCTGCAATAGCACAAGAAATAAGGTAAGACCCAGTCACCGCTGAGTGGTGGGGGCTGGAAAGGAAAAGGCCCCTCCCGACTGAAGGAGAGACCAGTTTGGGATCTCAGCACAGGCTGGTTCCATGTGTCCCCCATTTGCCCCAGGTGTCATGATTCAGGAGCACAGAGAAACTCGTCTAGAAACCGAGGAGCCATCTATGAAAACAGGGGCTACAGAGCAGAGAGAACAGCTCAGAGAATTCTAGATTCAGGGGCTTTTGTGGTTTTCCCCCTGACACGTGTGACCATAGCTGCACAAGCTCCCCTTTCTCCTTTGATTCTACTCGGGGCTCAAGGGGTCAGGCAGCTCCCGCATCTTCCGAGTGGCTTCTAGGAGAGATTTCTCCATTCCACCGAAAGGTAGAGAGAGCTTTCTGGTGTGCGTGTGTGTGTGCGCGTGTGCGCGCGCGTGTTTCTTTGTGAGCTGGCAGGAAATCTTATTTTTATTTTCCCTTCCAGATGTTTAGATTGATAGAAAAATTACAAAGTCAGTACAGAGTCCCCGTGGACCTGTCACCCACTTTCTGTTTTCCGTCAAGTTACCGTCTTAACGGACCAAGATACATTTGCCAACACTAGGGAGCCGGGACTGTGAGTTACTCCTAACTCCACTCCCGGCGGCATTCAGATTCCACCAGTTTTTCTCCTCTGGCCTTTTTCTGTTCCGGGATCCTACACTGGATACCATGCTACGGTCAGTTGCCACATCTCTGGTGTCTCTGGTCCGTAACAGATTCTTCGTCTTGATTTTTCATGGCCATGCCCGGGTTAAGTATTTGTATAGACTGTCCCTTAAACTGGGGTTGTCTCATGGTTTCTGTATATTAAGCTGGGATTGTGGGTTTTGGGAAAGAACACCCTGTCAAGTGCCTTGTCATCACATTACGTTAGGAGGTAAGTAACGTCCCCATGATATCGCTGGTGGCTTTTTTAAAGTGTGAGTTTTATTTATTTATCTTGAGAGAGAGAGAGAGAGAGAACGCAAGCAGGGGAGAAGCAGAGAGAGAGGGAGAGAGAGAATCCCAAGCAGCAGGCTCTGGGCTGTCAGCCCAAAGCCCGATGCGGGGCCCTAACTCATGAACCTGAAGATTACGACCTGAGCCAAAGCCAAGAATCAGATGTTTAACTGACTGAGCCACCCAGGCACCCCATCATTGGTGGCTGTAACGCCGATCGGTTGGATAAGCTTCTGCTTGCCAGCGTTCTGGTCTGTAAAGTCAATATTTTCCCTTTCCACCCTGTATTCTTTGGAAGTGAGCCACTAAGCCCATCCTGGAAGGTTTATCTTCATAACTCGTTTGGAATTCTCTTATAAGGACACTTTTGCATTGTTGTGAAAAGAGGCCATGCCTGGACCCACCGCTGCCATTTTGCCATCACCAGAGGACAAGGCCGAAGGTGGGGAACAAAGACAAAACACAGGCAGAAACGTGGAAAAGGTCTAAGTTCTTCCCGGTGCCATCTAGCCCCTGACTTGATGAACCTACCTCACGTTAGGCGTGGGGTAGTAAATGCCATTAAAGCCATTTGAATTGGCTTAAAGTGCAGCTGAAAATAAATCAGCTGCCTCAAAGGCCGTGAGACATTTGTGTGCGCCCCCTCAGCCAATCCCAGAGGGGAGCCCCGCGTTGGAGCGCACTGGATGTGCTTAAAGAGGAGGAGTAGCCAAAAGGAGGAAGAAGGGGTTTAGGAGCTTAAGAAAATGATGTCCCTGTGTCTTGTGGATTCCTGTGTTCCAGGGCCAGCTGTGTCCTCAAAGCAGAGCACGGGGAAGGGACCTGGTGTCTCGGACCGTGCCAGTCATATAGCAGGGCGCTGGCTTTTCACTTAGAGCCACCGCGGAGAGAGCATGAGAAAGCGCGGAGAGAACAAGGCACTGAGAAGGTGTGAAGGAACAAGTCGTTTCACAGCAGGGCAGATCAACAAGGCAGGATGAGAGGAGCACTTGAGATGTTCTCCTGAAGAGCCGAAGATTTGTCTTGGGGCCAATGCTCCACCTGACAGGAATGCTTCCCGAATTAGAACGTGGGGCCTCTGGAGGGAGCACTGATCAGAGGGCTCTTTCGAGCTTCCTGACGCGTCAGGGGCAGGTCCTCGTTAGCAGCGGTTCTGCTTGGGTGGCTGAAACTTTTTCCAGGAAACGTTTTTGTTGTTGTTGTTGTTGTTGTTTTTCTCCTTTTGCATTAAGAGTTTCTTTTTTCCTCGGAAGCAATTATCCCCCCAGAACTGCACAGAGTGCGTCTTCAGAGGACCCCTGGACACTGCAAGTTTTTTCTAATTCCTCAGCGTCTGAAGTTCGCCAGGAATTCACAGCCGGGGAAAACGGCTCCTGGAGATCAGAGTCCCAGCACAGAAACACCTTGGAAACAAGGGAGAGAGCACATCCAGAAGTGAAGACTCCTGCTCAGGCAAACGAGAAGAAAAGTAGCACTCCACACATCAAGAGAGGGGAGGCAACAATTATTGGTGACGGGAAGGTGTCACCGAAAGAAGAAACCAGGTGGGCGACGTGCCGGGAGAATTCGCAAGGTTCAGTGGGAGAACAGGTATTTTTCTTCCCTTTTATCCTCCCACAGCCCTTTGAAACAAAAACAAAAACACGGAGAAGTAGAGCTCACCCTTGAACTTTTATTATTTAATTAGAAACGTTTCGAGACGTTAATTTTCAGCTTCTCCACATAGCATTTTTGTTTTCGCAATATGCACGCACGAAAGATGTCTGTCTTACGAGTGTTTGGTTCTCTCCTGGCACTCTACTGATAAGTTTTGAGAGTGAATCATCCTGTGCTTTAGGAATATCAGCCTATAGGCTGGAAATGGTTTGTAACTCTTTGGGTTTTAAAGCCCCTTTTCTCGGCGCCTGGGTGGCGCAGTCGGTTAAGCGTCCGACTTCAGCCAGGTCACGATCTCGCGGTCCGTGAGTTCGAGCCCCGCATCAGGCTCTGGGCTGATGGCTCAGAGCCTGGAACCTGTTTCCGATTCTGTGTCTCCCTCTCTCTCTGCTCCTCCTCCGTTCATGCTCGGTCTCTCTCTGTCCCAAAAATAAATAAACGTTGAAAAAAAAAATTTTTAAAGCCCCTTTTCTTGTAAAATCCTTATTTCTCTTTTCACAACAGCCACCCTAAGCTGCATACCAAAGAACAGAAGCCTAATTTAATTATGTTCATTGAATTCCTTCGAGTAGATTTCACTGATTTTTACTCCCATTTTTTCAAAGGTTAGCTATACAGGATAGAGAAGCCCGGGACCCTGGCTACACAAGGAAGTAATTAGGGCCATTTTGTGACTCTCCACTTTGAGTTTCCCACCTAGATTTGAATTCCCTCTTTATTTTTTTTTTTTAATTTTTTTTTTCAACGTTTATTTATTTTTGCGACAGAGAGAGACAGAGCATGAATGGGGGAGGGGCAGAGAGAGAGGGAGACACAGAATCGGAAACAGGCTCCAGGCTCTGAGCCATCAGCCCAGAGCCTGACGCGGGGCTCGAACTCACGGACCGCGAGATCGTGACCTGGCTGAAGTCGGACGCTTAACCAGCTGCGCCACCCAGGCGCCCCTGAATTCCCTCTTTAAACAGAGAGAAAGGTCTCTGCCTAGGACAGACCTCCAGGAGAGTGGGGCATGATCCAGACCCCACACATGTATTTTCCTCCTGTTTCCTGACCCTGCCTGGCTCTGTCATCACAGTTCTAGAAACTTCTCTGGGCTTCAGGACTAGGGGGTTTCCTTAGGACCTCATGGCCCTGCCTCCTTCTCCGCTTCTCACAAGATGTTATTTCTTATAGGTGGAAAAGAGCAGGCCCAGCCTGCAAGTAACTATGGTGGGGGGCGGGGGGGGGGGGGGATGTGATCCCTGAGACCTTTGAAATAACGTCGACGGGAGCCGGTGGCGAATCTCAACCATCCCACAACTCCTCCTTCAGTCTCACCTCCTTTGGTTTTTGTCCCTTTCACCCATTTTTCCCACTCCCACCCCCAGCCCCTGCCTCTAGCAACCACCAGTCTGTTCCAACTCCCTATAAGCTTGATTCTATTTTGTTTCTGAAGATGCTACACAGTACATGGCCTTCTCTGTCTGGCTAATTTCACTCAGCACGATGTCCTCAAAGCCCATCCATGCTTCCGCAAATGGCAACGTTTCACTGTTTATGGCTGAACAATATTCTGTTACATACTTAGACCACGATTTTTTTTTTTCTGTAGAGCATCGATGAATCCATTGACGGACACTTAGGTTGTTGCTTCTGTCGTTCGGATGCTGTAAATAACGCCACAGTGAACATAATGGTGTGCGTATCGTTTCGAGTGAGTGTTTTCATTGTCTCTGGATAAATACCTAGAGGGAGAATTGCTGGATCATCCCCCCCCCCCCCCCCCCCCCCCCCCCCCCCCTGAGCGTTCCCTTTTCTCCACATCCTCAACAACACTTGTTAGGTCTTAGCTTTTTGATGACCACGTTCTAACAAGCGTGAGGTCATATCTCATTGTAGTTTTTATTTGTATTTCCCTGATGAGGAGTGACGTTGAGCATCTTTTCATGCGTCTGTTGCCCATCCAGATGTCTTCTTCAGGAAAAAAAAAATTCATTCAGATCCTCTGTCCATCTTTTAATCAGATAGTTTCTTGCAATTCAGTCCTATGAATTCTTTATATGTTTTGGACATTAGCCCCTTCTCAGAAGACTTGCAAAACACCTTCTCCCATTCCATCAGCTGCCTTTTCATTTTGTGTTCTGCTCCCTTTCCTGCGCAGAACCTTTTTAATTGGCGGTAGTCTCACCTACTTATTTTTGACTTTTCTTTTTTTTTTTTTTTTTGCCTGGGTCCTGGTGTCAGATTCAAACAGTCATTTCCAGGACAGCCTCTTGAGCATGAATCTTTCTCAAATGTCCGTCTTGGCAGCCGGATTCACCATCTCGAATTCACCTTTTAAGCCGTTCCCTCCAATCCCCATAGGTGGGGACCCTTCCGCTCACCCAACACCCAGACACCATTGCCTCTCAGAGCTTTCTGCTCTCCGAGAGGAGATCACCCCCTTCTGCGGTCTCTTTCCTGGTGCTTCCCCTCATAAAATGATCACAACGTATTTGCTACTGTCTCCTTTGCAAGGAGGTGGTTTTTACGTATCTTTGTGTTTCTTTTTTTTAATTTTTTTTAACATTTATTTATTTTTGAGACAGAGAGAGACAGAGATGAATGGGGGAGGGGCAGAGGGAGAGGGAGACACAGAATCCGAAACAGGCTCTAGGCTCCGAGCTGTGAGCACCGAGCCCGACGCGGGGCTCGAACTCACAGACCGCGAGATCATGACCTGAGCCAAAGTCGGACGCTCAACCGACTGAGCCGCCCAGGCGCCCCATCTTTGTGTTTCTTAAACTTCAGCCAGGGGATGGGGTAGAGGGGCTGGGCTGTGGCATAATTGTTGAGGGAATTGAACGAGACTGTGAAATACATGAACTTTATTTCCTAACATTCCCTCCCTCCCCCACCATCACTCCAGGAATACATCCTGCCTTTAGCCACCTTGTCCTGGCATAAGGCTGGGATTCTCTGAGTCTGAAGCCCACAAACCACTCCCCTCCCCATTAATAAACGTAGGCATTATGTTTTTTATGTTTATTTATTTATTTATTTATTTGAGAGAAAGAGAGGGAAACTGAGCAGCAAGGGAGGCAGAGAGAGAAAGAGACACAGAATCCGAAGCAGGCTCCAGGCTCCGAGCTGTCAGCACGGAGCCCGACGCCGGGCTCGAACTCACGAACCATGAGATCATGACCTCAACGCTTAACCGACTGAGCTACCCAGGCGCCCCTATACGGACGCTGTTTTCAGTTACTTAGACTCCTTGTGCCTCAAGCTTCTCGCCAAGAAAGTGGGCACAAAATAGAAGCATCTGCTTCCTCCAGCTGCCGTTTGGCATAAGGGCGATAATATATAGAAAACACTGAGGCTGGTGCTGACTCAGGGTAAATCTCACCTCTCAGTAAAGGCCAGTGCATAGGTGGGTTAATTATTACTGCTCTTAGGGAAAAGAACTCACAAGGCCAGGCTTCAGGCTTCCATGGATTCTGCTAATTCCCGAAGAGCAACCAGTTCCGCTCGGATTGTTATCTTTGACAGTTCACAGTTGCACCCTCCGGGCGGCCACCGGCCACGTGTATCAGATACGTTCTGATCTTAAATATCTCGACGTAACCGTTCCCAAGGGGCACAAGGAGCCGGTAGCCTCTCGCGTCTGAGACGAGATGTGACAAATTCTTTATCTACAGAGACACAGTATAGAAAAGTATCCCCCTCCACACTTCCGGGATAATCAAACCTCAAGGAGAAAAAAACCAAAACAAAACAAAACGAAATTAAGCTAGCTTGTTTGATTTCAGCTTGACCTTCCAAAAAAAAAAAAAAAAAAAAAAGTTAAAAGTAGCTGTTTTTAATCCCGGTACAACAATAGGCCATTCGGGTCATCTCTCCTCGTGATGGGAACCCACACAACCTAAAGCCTTTCAGAGGTGGGCACAGCCCTGTGAGCCTGGTGAGTTCAGGCATTCAACGTGCTACCTGAGGTCGGTGGGAATACAAGATTCAGGGTCCTCCCCTGCCCCCCCCAACTCCCGTCATACCCCCACCCCCGCTCTGGGTAATCTGATTTCTGTGTTACCAGAAGACACTTCAATTGAACACAGCAGAAATGGGAAAACCAGGGAGATTTTCCTCCTCATTTTGGGGGAGGAGGCCTGTGCTATGTTGGTTTCAACCAACACAACCGAAAAGAACAATCAGTGGCTTTCGGACTGGTTGTCCTCGAAGGCACCGCCTAAAAATTGACTTCAGAATCTTTCATCAAATTTTATGTTAAAGTGTTTTTGTTTTTTGTTTTTGTTTTTTTTTAATATCACGAAGACACAGCACATTATGAGAGGTGAAACCCACAAAATCCCTGAAATCTCTTGAGTTTTCTTTCTCTCTCTCTCCTTAAACTACGGGGCTTTTCAAAGGACAATTCCTTTTTCCAGCGTGCTGTAGCATCAGAACATAGTTTATGCTACTAGGCTGCATAAATAGGGGCGCCTGGGTGGCTCCTTCGGTTGAACAACCGACTTCAGCTCAGGTCAGGATCTCATGGTCTGTGAGTTCGAGTCCCGCGTCGGGCTCTGTGCTGACAGCTCAGAGCCTGGAGCCTGCTTCGGATTCTGTGTCTCCCTTTCTCTGCCCCTCTCCCACTCTCTAAAATAAATGAATGTTAAAAAATTAAAAAAAAAAAAAAAAAGGCTGCCTAAATAAATAGGACTTGCCAGACTTTTCAGAAAGCTAAGTAAGTTCCTAATACAGAGAGCTTTGTCATTTTTCTTGTTACATGTCTGCGGTCATCATGTGTGGGAGGGGGGTGTAGGGGACCCCTGATGAAGTTGTCTCTGGCCTCAAGGGGCAGAAGTTACCTTCATGGCTGCAGGAAAGGTGGTGCCTATATACAGAGATTCATCCATAGGCTGTGCATCCCCTATGGAATGGGGATGCCCTTTCAGACCCCTCTCCACCTTGGAAATGTCATTGCTCCCCGCCCCAAAAAAGAAGCTGATATAATTGCTCCCATCTCAGTTGTTCAGGGACCCTGAGAGAAACAGAATGTGAAATAGAGCATCTGGGGGCGCCTGGGTGGCTCAGCTGGGGAAGAGACCGGCTTCGGCTCAGGTCCCGATCTCGCGGTTTGGGAGTTTGAGCCCCACGTCGGGCTCTGTGCTGACAGCTTGCTCAGAGCCTGAAGCCTGCTCGGGACTCTGTCTCCCTTTCTCTCTGTCCCTCCCCCACTCGCACTCTGTCTCTGTCTCTCTCAAAAATAAATAAATATTAAAAAAAAAAAAAGAAATAGAACATCTGCACTGAGAAAGCATCATGGGGACAGCATCCCCCTCACCGTAGAGATGTAACCAATATCTGCTAAGAAACAAAGCAGCCCCAAGACTGAAAGATGCTTGAGAAAGCCCACATTGAGCCAGGACACGTATGCATTTGAGTGGCATTTCTGAACATGTGATGGCTGGACACCCAGCTTCAGAAATCATTTGGCGTGGCAGTTCAAGACTAAACTCCTGGGTCTTCTGGGAAGACCGCGTGAGTGCACGTAGCACCAACGGTGGTTCAAGACCAAATTTCTGGATGGACTCAGAGGGGCGAGCCAGCTCCTAAACTGTGTCCTGTGCCCAGCAGTCTGGGGTCCACAGAGCCACATGCCAGCAATTGCAGAAAGAGGATGTGAGCGGTCAGGAAGAGGGCAGTGTAGACCCAAGACTTCTGAGAACAAAGCCACGTTGGACCACAGACCCCCCCCCCCCCCCACTAAGTGCACTTCTGTTGTCGCGAGAAGGGTCCGTGCAAAGAGTGACTGACAGCAGCCGGTAGAGAGTGAGAGGTGAGCACACCGCAGGGAGAAGGACCAACGCACAAGAGAGGCCCCCCCCTGCCCCCCCCCCCCCCCCCCCCCCCGGGCCGGGGCCAGGAGGCGGAGCCCGTGTTGTGAGTGGGAGGGGCAGGCAGGGAGAGCCAGCTGGCAAAGCAGCCAGGAAGGCAGGAGTCGGTCACTTCTGAATTCTTTTGGTCCCAGAGAAAGATACAGACGAGGCCACCTATAGAAAGAAAAGGCTTGGGATGGACACTTGGCAGAAAAAAAAGGTGAGTCCAGAAAAATACCCAGACTGCACTGGAGAATGACAGGACACCTGCATTGGGTCCTGAGCCCCAGCGTCCTGATGGAGGATTTGGAGATCGAGGACACTGAGAATCCGGTCTTGCAAACCGGAAGGTGGAAATGGACAAAAGTAAATAAATGAAAGGTAAAGACTGACACCTGACAGCATCCACTTCATGCCGACTGATCGGAAAGGCCAATAAATATCGACAGCAGCGGACGTTACTGTAACAGCCCCTCCCCGCGTCTCCATAGTTTTGGGGTGCTTGCTGCGTATTTTCATCAGGCTCTGAGCCGACGGGACGTATTTGAAGGATTTGACTGGCTGAAGCCATTATTCACTGGCAGTCTTTCTCATTGGCCCTCAAGCAGTATTTCTCTCGGTTAAATGAAATAAATAAATTTAAAACAAAAAGCATCGTCACAATGCTTCCAGAATACTGTAATGTTTCTTATAGACTACAAGAACCACTCTCCATCCTTTGAAGGCTTTGACATCAAAACGTTATGACTTAAATTACACAGGAAGAAAATTCTCCTATCTGCCTAGCGTGCCTGATAGCAATTTTGGATGAAAAAGTGAAATACAAACAAATAATAAGCCGGATGCAGTAAGCCCTGGTGGACAATTAAGGGCAAAAACCAACCACACGTTTAAGAAACTCCGGGATGAAAAACGACCCTATTACTTTTACATCCATGCTGTGCACCTGATGAACCAATTTTAATTAAAAACAGACACAATAATATTTTTTAAAGAATGTAATGGATTCTCAGCAACTGCAAAGTTTACAAAGACCGTAGAAATGAATTTAGAAAAAGGATCGCCTATTGTCGAGGAAAGAGAGTCCAAGGGGGGGAAATAATTATTGAAGCAACATACAGACGTGTCAGATAATTTATGCGTTTAGTACAGAATATGTCACATGCTTCCTTAAAAAGGAAATAGTCACGTGTAATTTACAGGTACAGGACAGCACCCTCAATGCTCCGAAAGTAAACGGCAGACAATACCATGTTCCTCCAAGTATTTTAGGAGTCAAAGTTCCTGTTGAAACCGGTCTGTTCTGTGTGCGTCAATGACATTGATGTTCTGTGTCTGGGCCTTTCAAGGAGGTGGGACCTCCCTCTGTCCTTTGTTCTTTGCCTTCCTCCACCCCCACCCTCCTCCCTCCCCACACACACACTGTCCTATGCTTTTTCCAGACACATGTGATCTTTGGTGGTGACATTTAGGGTCTTGTATTCTTGCCTGTATCAGGCACACTGCCCTCTGCCTATATCCAAACTTCGGAAGTCCTTTGTTTTTCTTTTAATTTTTTTTTGTACGTTGATTTATTTTTGAGAGAGAGACGAGCAGGGGAGGGGCAGAGAGAGGGAGACGTCGAATCAGAAGCGGGCTCCAGGCTCTGAGCTGTCAGCACAGAGCCCGATGCGGGGCTCGAACCCACGAGCCGTGAGATCATGACCTGAGCCGAAGTCGGATGCTTAACTGACGGAGCCACCATGGCGCCCCTGAACTTTGGTACTCCTGTATGACACGTACATCTTCCACCCCTCCTCATCAACCCCTCCTCATTGCTGCATCCGAAGACAAGCCTTCCATCCTTCCCTTGCTGATGGGCTCCACTCAAGTTGGCAGCGTGGAGGAGAGCTTTTCCTCGCTGCTGTCCTGGATTTCATGGTAACGAGGTGCTCTGCTTTTCCTTCTCACTCTCTTCCCTCCCCGCTCGGTTGTTCTCGAGGGTTCTGACCTCCACCCTCTGCTGCACGCTGACCTCTCCTAAACGTGGGCCCAACACAGCTCTCTCTCTCCCGAGTCCTTGGTCAGGATGTCCGCTTAGATACTCAGCAATGAGCTCAAGTCAACCTGCCTCCCACCCCCGCTCGCCCTCCGGGTCTGTGCCTCCTGCCTTTCCATTATTCTGTCCTCCGCGGACACGCGTGGGGCGCCTACTCGGTCCGGGATATGGGACACGGGCACCCAGAGGCCCGGGGGGAAGTCAGTCCCCGAGCTCTGTCGACTCTGCCTCCTTAGAATTCACTTTGTGCCTTTAATCCCGACTCTTATCATCCCCTACTTGGATGTAGACGATACTTTTTAAGTTGCTTAATCACTTCCAGGCCTCCTTCTTCCAGCCACAAAGCTAACTAAGTGAAAGGCAAAACTGATCTTGTCATTTTCTTAATTAAAACACCTCATTGTGCCCTGGAAAAGCTCTGCGGCGTGCGCGCTGCGTACATAATGAGTTTCTCCCCGGCACGCACGACTGTTTTCCAAATATATGGAGGCACTTGTGTGATAAGCACGTGCTGGGTGCTTGCACAGGGGCCTCAGCTTTTATTCATTTGGAGCCGTTCATTATTCCATGTATTTTAATTAACGGGCAGGAACAGCACAATCGCTTTGAGTCAGGGGACCTTCCCAAAAGGCTGTCCGCACCCTCCGTCCTGTGCAGCCTCACCTCTCGGGGCATCCGCCCCCACACACTCTGTCCCAAACGTGCCAAACCACCAGCACTTCCCCACATCTGACTCCTTCTCGAGGTGGATGCAAGTGGCCTATCTCAAGCATCCTGCCTACTTCTTTCTTCTCGATTTATATGTCAGAGTCAACGGGAGGGCGGAGATCCCTTCATCCAAGCCCCGTGTGAGCAGAGCAGACCAGTCGTGGTGACCCTGTCCCCCTAAGCCCGGCCGGGCCCCTTCCTGGGCTCCAGCCCCTGTAGCGCAAACGAGAGCAGAGGGGAATTCTTAGGACTTGACAGGGTGGGAGGGTCTGATGCACACCTTCTGGGAAAAAATGGCAATGCCTCTCAAGGAGGAACGTCTTCAGTTTCCCCGGTTTCCTGCTCCTTTCTTTCCGGAAGGCAGCCGGCATGACTCCTTTGCAGCAGCTGAAAGGGAACCACAAGGAAACCAAATTCTCCAGCCTCAGGGACTCTCCCACCCAGAGTTCAGAGACCGTCTGCCGCGAACTTGGATTACCGAAGACCGTTATTATTCGGGGTTGGTGTAACTTATGTCCAAATAAACCCTGACGGATGCACTTCTCATGCCGGCTCACCTGTGCCTGTGCCGGAAATACTGATCCTGCCCGCACTCCCCTGGCTGGATCGGTCCCATCGCTCAACCTTCTGCCAGGTCGGCCCAACTCTCCAAAGCCGGGGTCATGCATCACGGCCGTCACCACAGGGTGCTGCGGGAGTCTGTTTGGTGGTCCACTAGCTGCGGGGGCCGCAGTGTCCATCAGCTCTGGCGTTTATAGTTCATATGCATCAAATTCCTTGCAGTCAAGACATGAGACCCAGGCACAGGACCTCTTGACTGAGAGCGCCCGACTCTGGCTCGCCCACACCACTGCCCACCGCACAGAAAGGAGTCCCCGAGGGGCACCCGGGTGGCTCAGTCGGTTAAGCGTCTGACTCTTGATGTTGGCTCAGGTCATGATCCTGCGGTTTGGGAGTTTGAGCTCCGCGTCGGGCTCTGCGCTGGCAGGGCGGAGCCTGCTTGGGATTCTCTCTCTCCCTCTCTCTGCCCCTCCTCCACTCACACGCTCTCTCATTCTCAAAATGAATGAATAAACTCTAAAAAAAAATTGGGGGCGCCTGGGTGGCTCAGTGGGTCAAGGGTCCAACTTCGGCTCAGGTCATGATCTCACGGTTTGTGGGTTCGAGCCCCGCGTCGGGCTCCGTGCTGACAGCTCGGGGCCTGAAGCCTGCTTCGGATTCTGGGTCTCCGTCTCCCTCTGCTCCTCCCCTGTCTCTCAAACAATAAATAGAAAGAAGAAAGAAAGAAAGAAAGAAAGAAAGAAAGAAAGAAAGAAAGAATCCCCCAGAGGAAGGGGGGCGAGCCTGCTCAGACCCCAGGCTCCTCTTCTATACCACGTGTGCAAACCAGGAAACCCAGAATTCCTTGCCAAACCGGTGCTGAGCCCAGTTCCACGGATTCCACTGGCTTCCCACCCAGGTTCACACTTCTGACAGCTGACAGTTCAACAGGTGTGTGCACCCAGCCAGGGCAGGGAGGGGGGCCCGGAGGGGTTGTCCAGAGGAGGTTTAGCACAAGGCTAGAACGTGTCGCCCGGAAAGACGGTGTGAGGCCAGGGGCCTTGCAGACAGAGACGGAGCAGAGACAGAAAGACAAGAAGGACCTTGCTGCACCCCTCCCCCCGCCCCGTCAGCCTGGGCTTCTGAGTCGCCACATGCTCATCAGGGAAGCCAGGTGCAAAGTGTTTTATGAAGCAGTACGTAGCGTAATTCGCAGCACCGTGTGCATGGCGTGCACCCTTACACTGCCCATCAACAGCGGGGTGCGGGGGGGTAGTGCATCCTTGAAATTGTGAACCACTTAATGCATAAAATTTGACTATTGAATAAGTGAATGCATGCCTGGATAAAAAAGATGCAAATATCAAATAATGTCTTACTAATTCAGCAAATACTTACTAAGTGCCTAAGCATGTGTGTGTGCGTGTGTGAGCTCGCGTGTGTGTGTGTGTGTGTGTGTGTGTGTGTGTGCCTATGGCTGGTGGGTAACCAGGATCACAAGCCTTGCATCCCAGCCTCGGCACCTACAGTGGTGAAGTCAGATATTGAACATGATCTCCGGAATAAGATCATTAATTACAAGGTGGGCTAGCGGCGATAGAGGGAAAGGAAATGGGGACTCTCACAGGAACAGGGGCAGGAGGAGGGGACAGCATCACGGGGATGTGTGACAGGGCCCGTGGAGCCTCTGCAGAGGGACCCTGGGCAGCAGAAAGCAGAGGTGGGGCCGGAGAAGGAGGAGAGGGCAGTTCCTGAGAGAGTCCCTGCTGCTGCCCACGTGGAGGTGTGGGGCAGTGGGGGACCTGGGAGCTTTTATTTTATTATTGTTTTGCTAATGTTTATTTTTGAGAGAGGGAGGGAGGGCCAGAGAGAGAGAGAGAGAGAGATTGAATCCAAAATAGGCTCCACGCGGTCAGCACAAAGCCCGGCATGGGGCTTGAACTCACAAACCTTGAGATCATGACTTGAGCCAGACTGGGATGCTCAATCAATTGAACCCCCCAGGTGCCCCAAGCCCCTGATGCTTTTAAGTGGTTGATAATTATTCCCCCTAAAAATACCCTCCCAGGGTCCCACTCAGTCAAGCTTAGAACAATGCAATCATAATAGTTGAGCTTAAAATGGTACAATCATAATAGTTGTAGGGGAAAAAGACAGAAAACCAACTGTAGAACAAAATTTTGAAAGGATATTTGAAACAAAAAAGATCGGATTATTAAAAACAAAAACAAAAACAAAAAACAAATGTGAGTCAGCTGTTCAAGGCACCCAGGCTAACCAACCCAAGGACATCCGGGCTGACCCTGTGACATCTGGGCTAACCCGAGGATGGGGCATCCCGAACAGTGGCCCCTGGAACCCTGCAGATGCCCTACACGCCAGCGGAGCCCTCTCCTGGGCCAGACCTGCCCCAAAGAGAGAGATGGCCAGGACCGTGAGTGTGGGGTCCAAGGGGTGCAGCAGAAATGGGGATCTCACTTGCTCCACAGTCAGAGGAAGGAGAGAAGGGGAAAACAGGAATGTAAAAGAATGTGCACGGGGCGCCTGGGTGGCGCAGTCAGTTAAGCGTCCGACTTCAGCCAGGTCACGATCTCGCGGTCCGTGAGTTCGAGCCCCGCGTCAGGCTCTGGGCTGATGGCTCAGAGCCTGGAGCCTGTTTCCGATTCTGTGTCTCCCTCTCTCTCTGCCCCTCCCCCGTTCATGCTCTGTCTCTCTCTCTCAAAAAAAAAAAACATTTCAAAAAAAAAAAAAAAAAAAAAAAAAGAATGTGCACTCAGCCCTACCCTGGCACGCACCTCCGGGACACAGACACAGGCTCCTTTACATAGGACATTCTCCTGACCTTGGTAACCAAGTGCATCTCCCTGCCGTCCTGCCCCCGCCCACGTGTGTCGCACGGGGGAACCCCCGCTTCTCCACGTCCCCGCCTCCCACCACAGCGCACACTGTGCTGAAACACTGCAGTAGCCACGCCACTCGTCAACGCCTCCATGAACTAACATGAGGAGACCATCAGGGGCCCCCGATGCCAAGGACACCGGCGTGAAAGAGATGTCCCAAGAGAACAGCTAGCTCTCCGCGGAGGAAAGCGATACCCCCCCAGCTGTGTGCTTCGCCCTTGCGGCTGAGATCATAGGGACTCTTGGTAATGCAAACCCGTGACTCCTAAGTGTCAGCACAAGCTAGTGGGGACAATGACTGGTACAGTGTGGAGGTGTGAGGACCCAGGGGTCTGATGCTGAGGACCTGTAGCAGAAGCAGGAGCCAGAGTGAGAAGGAGCGGGACAAAGGGAGAGACGGAGAGAGATGATGGGGGGGGGGGGAAGTGGGGGGCAGTAGAGAGAAGATGAGAAAATTCAGGCACAACATAAAACTAGGAGATTCAAGATCATTTTCAAGGGAGTTCAAGAGAGGAGGGAACGGCCAAATGGAAGGACATTAGAACAGAAATGGATGTTTGGAGAAATGACAGGCGTTAAGGCAAATGGGAAGGAGTGTCGTGGGGGCCGTTTGGTTGTCTCCCATCACTCAGCAGGAAACCTGGGCTAGGAGGCTGCGGCTGGCCCAGCTCCTCCTCTGTGACTCAGGCTCCTTCCCTCCCTGGGCCCCATCAGTGCAGAGCCTGACATGGGGCTTGACCTCACAAACCTTAGTGTCTGACCTGTTTCTCTTCTGGGCCCTTTCTGTCTTCTTACTTCCAGCAAGGAGAAAGACAGAGAGACACTGGCACGGATCAGCTTCTCTGACTCTGACCTTTAGAAGCCCTCCCTTCCAGGGGCTTGGCCCAAGTGGCAAACAGCCTGTGTTCTGGAGTCCTGCTCCCTGGGGTCCGGTTACTTTCTGGGTAGTAGGTACTCAGGGGTAGGAAAGCAACTTCCTGACTTACTGCCCCCTATCGCTTAACCACTCAAGGGATCTTGTAAAGCGACCTAATCTCATAGACTTGGCCATTCACAGATGCACAGGGGATGGTCTCCCCCATGAAAGTTCCCCGTTAGTATTTACATGTAGGATTCTAAGTCAAATTACGTTACATGAGAAAGCAGTTACTGCTTACATAATCACTATGTGATATATCTCAGATTTTGTGATTGACATGCAGACAAAGCAGAGAAGACATCATTATAAGTATAGAATGACATATTTTAAACCACAGCGATCCAAAAATAAATAACTGTATTGGGACCAAATCAGCAGAAAGAAGAGGTAGACAGAAGCAGGGGATGATAGTGACTTTGTGTCCCATGCCAGGGAGTCAAATATGCGGAAAATCAGCATACGGAAAATAAAGAAGCACGAAACTCATTGTTTAAAATTACCATGTCTGGAGAGTGAAACTTTCGTCGGTAAGAGAAGATATTTTTTTCCCTTTTTATCCCCTCTGAGTCATTCAATTATACTTTAATCAGAAGTATATGGTAGTTTTATGGGGCGCCTGGGTGGCTCAGTCGGTTAAGCGTCCGACTTCAGCTCATGTCACGATCTCACGGTTCATGGGTTCGAGCCCTGCATCGGGCTCTGTGCTGACAGCTCAGAGCCTGGGCCCTGTTTCAGATTCTGTGTCTCCCTCTCTCTCTGTCCCTCCCCCCCTCGCGCTCTGTCGCCCTCTGTCTCAAAAATAAATAAACATTAGGGGCGCCTGGGTGGCTCAGTCGGTTGGGTGACCAACTTCGGCTCAGGTCACGATCTCGCATTCCGTGAGTTCGAGCCCCGCGTCGGGCTCTGGGCTGATGGCTCAGAGCCTGGAGCCTGCTTCCGGTTCTGTGTCTCCCTCTCTCTTTGCCCCTCCCCCATTCATGCTCTGTCTCTCTCTGCCTCAAAATAAATAAATGTTAAAAAATAAATAAATAAATAAATAAATAAATAAACAAACATTAAAAGAAATTAAAAAAAATTGAAAAATTAAAAAAGAAGCATATAGTAGTTTTATGATCTATATAGCAATGTTGAAAAAGAAGATTGTTGCAGAATATTCAAAAGAAAAGGTGGTTCTGAAATTGTGTGGCCCGTGATATAGGGACTCAGGAAGGAAGCAGGGAGACCAGGGTCATGGCCATTGAGAAGACCCAGTGAGAAATCCCATGGAGAAGCCAAAAGAGCTGAGGGAAAGCGGGTCTCTGGAGTCTATGTTGCCATGGTGTGTGGAAAGCATGGATGTGGAGACAGAAGAGGTAGCACTTGAACTTGTCCCATCACTGGGTAGGGTGGGGTGGTCTTATAGGTTTAGGAGGGACAGGAGATGAACAATCATGAACATGAAGGACAAAAGATCTACCTCATGACCATCTGGGTGCACGGGAAATGGCTTCAGGCTGTATCAGTGTTGGTGGCCCTGCGTGGCTGTCACCTGGCTTCCTGGACTCACCCAAGCGTTTGAGATAGACATCCAGGGGATCTAAAACCTTGCCGTGGCATCCGGCTACGTACGTCAAAGATGCGGATTTGCATGTGCACCGGTTACCCCATCACGCAGGCTCGCAGCTGAAAAGCACAACAGCTACCAAAACCCCAGATTCCCCAGACGTGGTCCTGAGTTTTTCCTCAAAGTGCCCCGGACAATCAAAGCTTGAATTTTCCAAGCCTAATTGTCACCTTGCTTTGTTTGCACACACTTAACATGATTTAAAAAAAAAAAAATGGATAATGCGGCAAAGATGATCATTGCTCTGAAGTGATAAATAGCTTTTCAGAAACAGAAAACGTCGAGGAAAAAATTACACCGGCGCTAACTGGATCTTAAATAAAAAGAGATAGTCTACATATAGAACCTTCAAAGACCCCTTAAATCTTCAGATCCACACTGTCCTAATGTATATATTTAAATAAATTACCATAAGCATAAGCCTCAAAGACACTCTTCTACAGTATGCTTTATTTATTCCCAATTTGGTGCTGAAAAAGTCTCTGTTGGAAGCCCAGGCACTGACAGAAACAGAATGCTGCTTATTCAAAAGCCATTCGAATCACCTACTGTAGGAATGCTATTATGTAAGATATATTGTTCTGGCCGCAGTGTTGCAGCATGAAGTTAATGCTGGAGAAGTAGGTCTTGATAAAGCAGGAGGTAATTTGTAGTTACTTAGATGTGTGTTACACTCCTTTGAATCACCTCTCCTCCCATATTGGAAATGCAATCTTTGGGGAACTTGGGAAGACATTGGATTTGTATTAAGGGTGTAAACAAACCTCAGGTAAGCCTCGTAACCCCCACAAGTGCCTAAGTGCTCTTGTGTATCGGAAAGGTGGAGGCACTCAAGATAAATGGACATAAAGGGCAAAAGGGTGGTGTACTTGTCTACCAAGTGAGGCACTCGAAAAGAAAACGGGAAGGCAGGACATGAAAAAAAAAAAAAAAAAAAAATCAAGCTAGAAGCAGACGAATTCCATCTTGATTAGAACACGGTTCAGCTGGGTAGTTTCGAAACGCTTTGGAGGACGCCGGGGTAGCTTTTCCAGCCGTTTGATGTCTTGTAGACAATATGATCGAATTAATTTCAAACATAAATACCTCCCAAAATGTATTTCTCTCTCCTCTTAAGGTCGACTGACCGGTCTGGCCTTTGTTCCCCGCTCCTGCTACTGGATTGATTCAAGGCTAATGCTGATTGACAGAGGCGGCTGCTGACACTGTGGGCAAGCTTCCCAGCGGGGAGCAACGGATGCTACACGTTTTATTCAGAGTCTGTAACTTACAGAGAACTGAGGGAGGCCAGGAGTCAATCATTTTGGGCAGACACATTTCCAAGATGTTTCCATTCCCAATGACCCTTTTGGCCACACCATCGTGTGTGCGTATATACCCCAGATACGTTTTTTTTTTTTTCCCAAATGTGCTCATTTAAATGGTTAATTTCGGTGACCAGTGCGTATAAGATACAATCTAATTGTAGCCATAGGAAAGCCTACAGTCTTTCAATAGCATTCATCGGTCTTCACAAAAGCAGGAAAAGTAAAGCAAAAAGACAGAGTTTGAAGCAAGAGCGAGCTTACCCAATGACCTCTCCTTTTATCAGATGTGTTTTTTGGGTTCTCCATTCTAAACTATTACTGGATGACAGGGCAGTACTCATGGGCCCACTGTCTTACATTATTGTCTTCATCATCTAGAGATTCAGGAAGCAAAAATGCATCCGAGTTGCCTGGTTGCTTATATTTTGCCGTCATCTCTTTGTTCTATAATGGTGATCATTTAAAGTCAAGTTTTTCACTCTATCCCTAAACTCAACCCACAACTGCTGTTCCTTTAAACAGTACATTTACATATGAAAGATCCAAGAGCCATGAAGGAGAAAGCCATTGGTATATTCCAGTTAAAAAGGGGAAAAATGTGGAAGATCCAAAAATATACATTAAAAATATTCTCAGGGCACCTGGGTGGCTCCTTTGGTTAAGCGACCCACTCTTGGTTGGCTCAGGTCATGATCTCATGGTTCATGGGTTCGAGCCCCGTGTCCAGCATTGCAGTGACAGCACAGAGCCTGCTTGGGATTCTCTGTCTCCCTCTCTCCTGCCCTTCTCTCTCTCTCTCTCTCAAGAATAAATAAATAAACATTTAAAAAAATCACATACAAATTGTATGTTCTAAGGGGAAAAAAAAAAAAAAAAAAAAACACCTTTCCAATTGCTCTGGAAATATGGAATCTACCGGAGGGAATGCAGACAGTGGCGTCATGAACAAAACCATTTCCTTTACCTCTGGACAAGGGAAGGAAGAAACGAAGTACAGAAGGAAGACGAGGAAAAACCATGGTATAAATGCTCAAAAATACAAGCGCTTAAAGGGCAAGTACCCATGTTTATGGAACACCCCACGGGCCCCTGTAGTCTAATGTCAGGATAGTTCCTGGTTAGGTTTACTTCCCTCCCCTAGGCTGTTGAGAATGTTCTCCACCTCTCTTCCCTGTCTTTGCGGCTGAAGATACTCTTGCTTCCTAGGCCCTCCTCTCTCCCAGTTCAAATTCTCGGATGCCCGATTGGAGTCTATGCAGCCCCAACCCGCAGGGAGGGAGGATACTGTCTCAGATCAGCTGGGGTGGGACCCTGGGTGTTGGAACACGGTGGGGATAAGGAGGGGGAGAGATAGATCCGTTATCTGGGATTGCTTCCATGCATCCGGAAAGCTTTACCTGTGGCCACGCAAGGTCATTCGGGAAATGAGGAGCAGGGGCCAGGCCTGGTTCACAGGGTGAAAAGGTGAGGGGTGAGATCCACAGAAAACAAATCTGTGTTTTCCGGTTAACAAAAAGCCTGCACGGCCCAGGAGACCCGATGCTCTCCTAAGACACTGTGCGCATTGTCCACGTCATTTCTGACTATTTTCACTTCACACAGATAATGCAGTGACCCCCGATCACTGCACGCTGCTGGCACCAAAGAAGATGTATTACGATCATTAAGTTCTAGTTGTGAATCCCCAGACACAAATGCATGTATAGTTGAACCACACTAAAGTACACTGGGAACGGCAAAGGCTGAGAAAGAAATAATGGCTTACTGTTTCTAATTTAACTTGGATAATTGTATTTTGGTTACATTATGATAATCCAATCAGTGTTTTACAAATGCCCTTTGGAAATGACATTTTTAAGCCTTCTTACATCCGTTTAACGAGGAGGTACATCAGGAATTATTTTAATTACGGGTACCTTCTCCAGCCCTTTGCCATGACGCTACGGCAGTAGTAAAAACCCGTGGCTCTCATGAGTCTTGCTTGGTCTTCAGCTTTGTTCAATGACAAAATATTGTCAGGTCTGTGCTCTGCTCTTTAATGCTGTCAAAGCAGATGAATGGCACATTGCTGATCTTAAATAGCACCTGCAGCCTCATCATGCATCCTAAGTTATCAAGGCTGTGTGTGTGTGTGTGTGTGTGTGTGTGTGTAATCAGTATCTTTATCTATACAACCGCAAGGGAATGACAGTTGAGACCCAACTTATATCTAAAGAAGAAAGCAAGAAAACAGAAGCAGATTTTCTTTTTTTTTTTTTCAACGTTTATTTATTTTTGGGACAGAGAGAGACAGAGCATGAATGGGGGAGGGGCAGAGAGAGAGGGAGACACAGAATCGGAAACAGGCTCCAGGCTCTGAGCCATCAGCCCAGAGCCTGACGCGGGGCTCGAACTCACGGACCTTTTTTTAATTTTTTTTTTTTTTTTTTTTTTTTAGAAGCAGATTTTCTGTATGAGAGTGAGACTCTCCTGATCACGCCCCATTGGTTTTGCCAGCACAAGAACACTCCATACGCCGTGCCCTGAGAAGCCATTCTGTGGGAGGCAGGACCCCGGTGCCAGGCTGAGACCAGGTCGAGCAACGGCTCCCTGTTGACTCAGCCAACCTGGTGGTTCCCCCTCCCATTCCCCCACTTGCAAAGGCATACAAAAGCCTTGTCAAGGCTGAGAAATCTAATTCCTGAAGCCTGTGGTCTGTGGGTGTTGGCAGTAATGTTACCCCCCTTTCTACCCTGGGTCAGAGAGAAACAAACATGGGAACTGTGCTTTGCTAGCAATCTATCAACAAGGTCTTGTTGTGACCCATTTAGAAAGTTCACAAGGTATACAGAACTAAATGTTTTGGCTGGCAGCGATCATGTGAAACCTGTTTATTCTTAGAATGACCTGATCCATAAGAGTCTTGATATAAAAGATTGTGTACAGCAACAATAAAGCCGTCACTTGGGCCATCAGCCCAGGGGACCCTCCTGTTCCCAAACTGGCTTCTCTTCTCTTCTTTTTTTCTTACATTCCCCTACCCTCAGGACCCTGATCTCGGTGTTTGTTGCGCCGGTTGCAACACCATTCCCAGTGGCCTTTGACAAAGCTGGACTCTGACGGGCAGACAGATGCGTTTCCAGAAGGACACAGGAGCTCCCGGGAGGGAAGGACTCTTCCCCACGGAGGCGAGTCCTCTCAGATGGATCTACAATGGATCCGCCAAGAGTCATTGTCAGGAAAGGACTACATAGGAGAGTCACCATGGAGGAAGGTAGAGTAGATTGACGACCAGGACCAACAAGGGGGCCCTCAACGTGCGGCCCCCAGACCTGGGTGATTACCAGGCTGGTTGACTTCAACTTTACAGGGTAAAGAATGCAATATCCTCCCTGCCTTACTCCCCCCACCTCTCTCTCACACATACACACACACCCCCCTCATATTGGAAGGGTAAGTTAAGTAATGATGTTCACTAAAAGCTCATTCTGTTCATATTAACAATCAAGAGGGACTAGAAGGCTGTGCGTATGTTACAGATAATAAATCTGTCAGCTGATCTCTGATCACAGGTACTTTAGTCAAATCACATTCAGGCTAATGTAATTTCATGCCAGTTCATGTTATTTCTAGCTGTCAAATTTAGGTTATTGTGATTTCTATTGTTTGGTGTGAGATTTTTGATTCCCTAAAATTAGTCGCAAAAAAAAAAAAAGGTTCACGAACGTGAAAAATTAATGATGGAAACAGTAATTCAATTTTTACAGATCCGAGTAATTGTGACAAACGAGGCATTCCTTCGGGGTCATGCCATTCGAGCAGAATTAAAGACAATACTGTGATTTGGAAATATATGGGTGTATAACTGAAAATTGGACTTTATTAGACCAGCAACCCATTTGCCTATCAACTTGAGTGCAAAACTTTTTAAGAAACTGCTTTGCTATTGGGCAAAAGAATAACTTTTTTTTTAAATTTTTTTTTCAACCTTTTTTTTATTTATTTTTGGGACAGAGAGAAACAGAGCATGAACGGGGGAGGGGCAGAGAGAGAGGGAGACACAGCATCGGAAACAGGCTCCAGGCTCCGAGCCATCAGCCCAGAGCCCGACGCGGGGCTCGAACTCACGGACCGCGAGATCATGACCTGGCTGAAGTCGGACGCTCAACCGACTGCGCCACCCAGGCGCCCCAAGAATAACTTTTTTAAATAATTTTTTTTTTTAATTAGAGACAGAGTGTGAGCAGGGCAGAGGGACAGAGGGAGAGAGAGAGAGAGAGAGAGAGAGAGAGAATCTTAAGCAGGCTTCACGATCTCACGACCCTGGGATCATAACCTGAGCCATAATCGAGGGTGAGGTGTTGAACGGAATGAGCCACCCGGGCGTCCCAATGTGTTGGACTTTTTTTTTAATTGATTTTTAAATTGTATTTCCAGTGTAGTTAACATACAGTGTTATATTAGTTTATGTCCACAGAATCGTGATTCCACATTTCCATGCAAGACCCGGCACCCATCACAACAAGTGCCCTCGTTAACCCCCATCTCTTATTCCACCCATCAGCCCACCCACCTCTCTTCTGGTACCCTCAGGGTGTTCTCTCTAGTTAAGATTCTATTTCTTGGTTTCACGCATTCGCTGTCTCTCTTTTTCCATTGCTGGTTTTTTTGTTTATTAAATTCCACATATGGGTGAAATCATACGATGTCTTTCTCTGACTTTTTTTACTTAGCCTTATACTCTCTAGCTCCTTCCATCTTGCAATGGCAAGATTTCATCCTTTTTTATGGATAAGAAAATATGTATCTCTATCTATCTAACTATCTATCTATCTATCTATCTATCTATCTACTTATCTATCTTCTTTATCTATTCATCTATCAATTATCGATCGAGACTTGGGCTGCTTCCATTGTTTGGGTGCATGGATCCCTTTGAATTGCTATGATGGCCTCTTTGGGTAAATATCAAGTACTGTGATTACTGGATTGGAGGGTAGTTCTATTTTAGCTTTTTGAGGAATGTCCATACTCTTTTCAGCATGGCTGCACCAGTCTGCATTCCCACCAACCGTGCCCGAGGGTTCTTTTATGTCCACATCCTCACCAACACCTGTTGTTGTCTGGTGTTGTTGATTTTAGCCATTCTGACAGGTGTGGGGTGACAGTTCATGGTGGTTTTCATTTGCATTTCCCTGATGATGAGTGATGTTGAACGTCTTTTCATGTGTCTGTTGGCCCTCTGTGTGTCTTCTTTGGAGAAATGTCTGTTCGTGTCTCCTGCCCACTTTTTAATTTGGAAAAAAAACATTAAATGGTAATTGCTGAAAACATGGCTGCCAAATTAGACCAGTGTGAAAGTTCTCAGGGGCAAGAAATCATACAAATTTAGAAGCATCGTACGTGTTGATTGTTTCCCAAGTACATTTATATCCTCAGTGCGCTTTGTAGAGGCCGGAACTGGAAGTCTTTGATATTGCTTTAGGGGTGAGATATGAAGAGTATGCTGAAATCCAGACTGGATCGCATAATAAAAATATACAGATCTTGTCCCTTCACCAAACAGTCACAATGAATGTCCACTCATGTTTCTAAGTTAAAGCAAACTGTCTAATTATGCTAATAATATTTTTATTCCACATCTTAACTGAATTGTTCAACTAAGCAAACACCTATGTTATGTCACCAAATTGGAGAGACAGGCTTCCGCTGTATTTCGTTCGGCGGTCCTGGGAAATGTTCTCTTAATGAATGACCCTGTTGTACATTGATTAAGCAAATGACGCCCCATCTGCGAGAATGATTACTGTCACATAAGCACACCAAAAGTCGTACAGTCAGATAAAACAATGGGTGTGTGGGGTACATGTCAATTTCAGCAGGTATGACATGCGCCAACGCTACGTTATCTGTAAATTTTTGAAAACCCATGAGAGAGAACAATTCATGCTGAGGGAAAACCAGTGCTTCAGAGGAACGCATGCCCAGAAGAATCTATGCGACAGGCAAATTCATACTGCTAGCAAGTCCCTGCCATACGATAAATGCACAATACAGGTGACTGTCTACAATAGGGAGCCACGCCCCTCGTGAAGTCGTGCTCCGGGAGAACCCGTGGAGGAGAAAAGGACTTCGCAAGAAAAAACATGCCACAGGTCAGTGCCTGCTTAAGAAGCCCTGCAATCAGGGTGCCTGGGTGGCTCAGCAGGTTAAGTGCCCAACTCTTGATTTTGGCTCGAGTCCTGATCTCATAGTTTGTGGGATTGAGCCCCACGCTGAGTTCTGTGCTGACGGTGTGGAGCCTGCTTGAGATTCTCTCTCTCCCTCTCTCTCTCTGCCCCTCCCACTCACGCTCTCCCTCTTTCTCACTGCCCCAGAATAATAAACTTAGGGGCACCTGGGTGGTCGTTTGAGAATCCAACTTCTGCACAGGTCATGATCTCGGGATTCGTGAGTTCAAGCTCCACCTCGGATCTGCTTCTGTCAGGGCTGAGCCTGCTTTGGATCCTCTGTCCCCCAACCTCTCTGCCCCTCCATGACTTGTGCTTGCTCTCTATCAAAAGTAAACATTAAAAATTTTTTTAAATAAATAAATAAGTTAAAAAAAAGAAAGAAGCCCTCTGATCTTTCTCTCCACGTTAAAAAATGTGACTCGCACTACAGGAGAAAGCATGTTTGGGGCGCCTGGGTGGCTCAGTCTGTTGAGCGTCTGACTTCCCCTCAGGTCATGATCTAGCGGTTCATGAGTTCGAGCCCCGCATCGGGCTCTGTGCTGACAGCTCGGAGCCTGGAGCCTGCTTCGGATTCTGTGTCTCTCTCTCTTTCTGTCCCTAACCCACTTGCATTTTGTCTCTGTCTCTCTCAAAAATAAATAAACATGAAACAAAATTAAAAATTTAAACAGGAGAAAGCATGTTTTTTTTTTTAATTTAAAGATTACTCTATGAGCCCAGAAATAGACTTGACTATTAGGGGCATTGTGACACATGCTGACTGAGAGCCCACTGTCATGGCAGTGACCTCAACTGTTGATAACTGTGACCATAGTAATAAAAGGGTAACTTTTACAGTACTTATAAGCAGCCTAGCAATATTGTGAGTACTTTATATGAATCCACTGATGTAACCTCTAATGTAGACACTATCATCACCCCCATCTTACAGATGAGAAAACTGAGGCCACTTAACCAACGGAGCCACCCAGGCATCCCGTAAATATCACAATTTCTTTTAATGTAAAAAGATCACAGGGTTTCTTAAGAAGACTGAAGATAATGGTCGATATCTTATTACCAAACACAGCGCAGTCTCCTAGCACTTCGTGATTTCCTTCCTTCGTTAGAACAGCAACAACAAAAAAAATTCAACAACAGATGATTAGCCATTGGAACAAAATAAGACCCCAAACTAAATGTCCACGGGCCAGCACGGAAGTAAAAAGATGCTTCCCAAAGTAAAATCTAGCTGAAGAGTGGGTCAAAAATCCATCCACCACCTTTCCAAAACAAACATCCTAGCACTCCGCACTACAGCTCTTGTCTCGCAACTCCATTTCCAACGAGGCTAAAACAAACCCCACTGAGAGGACACGGTAAACATCCGAGAGGACCTGATGGAACCATCAGACCCTTGCTGCGTTCTGCCCCACTGATCCAGTGCCCCAGGACTTTGTTTTAATTATATTAAATGCTGTGATACCTCTGTCTTGTGTTTTTTTTTTTTTTTCTCTTTGTATGTAACCAAAAGCAGTACTCTGGGTGGTCGATGTAGCCTGGCACATGTCTGAGTGTGAAAATCCCACCACGTTTGGCCCCATGGCCATACCATGGCCAGCATTTCATTTCTCCGCATAGCTACACCCTTCTGTAAATGCACGGAGGGGGAGGAGAATAGGAGTTTGGTGCGGTCTGTCCACCACACCTACCTGTACCCCCTGAAATAAGAACACGTTTTAGGAAAAACAGCTCAGCATGTGAGTATACTCCAGGGTGACACTAAGAAAGTCCACTTTTCGGTGAAGATCGACTGTGGGATCGACTGGGGAATCCCGCAGGGGCTAACCATGCATCAAACTCTCTGGCCCAGATGCCGTGTGGCGGCCACAGACATAAAGCAGGCTACAAACTGGGACCCTCTGGAACAGAATTGCCGATTCAATGCCCCAGGCCTCTCCAAATGGAGGACAGGTGCATAATTGGCTACTTCGGGTCAAGTTATCCTTAGGATTCTTATATTAATGTAGGGGCCCACGAAAACAAAAAATGGATATTTCAATAAATGAAGAACATGAAGTTGCAAGCAACGAATTAAAATGTTTGGAAAGGATGTGGCTTATTGATGACCTAAGGTAACCCAGCTTGTTCATAGATCAATTCATGTGTGTACACGGATAGTAACAGTGGGCTAGACCCTGCATGTACGAGCAACCAAGTTTATTGTTCACGTCGCCTTCCGATTCCAATTCAGTGATGTCATGTGGGCACTTGGAATCAGTCATGAAATCTGCAAATGCTTCAAAACGGAACTTCTTCCCCCAGAGAACCAGTCGTTCAACATTTTACCAGCTCACTGGAAAAATCCAACTCTTTGTTTCTCTGCCTCTGTTTAGCCCTCACTATCACGCACACACACACACACACACACACACACACACACACACACACACGTAGGTTCTCTGTCTTTTCCAACCTGCAAGAATCAGCCTCCATGACTGGGAGGCTTAGCTAATCGGATTATTGGGTCAATATTAACCATGGATTTTAGCATCCTTCATAGATACCCACAAGGTTAGTCTGAAATTTGCCTTGCCATTGTAAATTCCCACTATGTTTGGGGTTGCCCCCCAAGACACAAAGTTTTCTCACCACACCTTTACTCCCAGAACATGTTTCTGACAACGCCTACGTCACACCTCTCCTTTCTCCAGAACCTTCTTGCACTAAGTCTCTGTTAGCTTGGCAGAGCTCTGAGAAACCTCCAGCCCTTGTCAGGATGATTGCCTTTTCTCCTGGTCAGCTGGGGACCGAAGGGGAGCCCCCAAGACAGCATTTGCTCTGGCTGGGGAGCAGCGTCGCCACATCCCATGAAAGGAATGCATCCTGGATATCTGTGACACTCAGATCCAATGCAAAGCCATCGTGCCATTTGGAGTGATCTGATTTAGATTAGTGGCATCATTACCTAGAAACAAGTTCCACAGCCTAGCACATGCCAAACTTCCCCTGGTTATAAGGAGGTAAGGTTTCCCAACCTTAGGTTAAGTTTTCTCTCCTGACCACACCATCTAGCACTGAAGTCCCTACATGATGTTTCAGAGGTGAAATTGAACTGTTACAAACGTAACTGCCACCCCTCTCTACCCTTTACTGAGTGACTGCACCTAAACCTGGAGCACACCCTCCTCGAATAATTAAGAAGTAGCCTTAATAGGATGTGACCGAGGGGTTTACCTTATTGCCACCATTCCTCGTTGATCAACAGTCAGTACCTCTCTGTTCATCTGTGACGCGTCCAAAGCATCGTGTGGAGCAACGCAGCATTTACTCAGCACCCGCTGTCTGCCCTCACAGTCTGATCAGGGGCAGAAGCTGAATTCACAAAACAGGACACAGAATGATGTGTCTTCCAGCGGGCTGTAGTTCAGGGTCGGCATTTTTGTTCCTTTGGCGTGTCCTACTTTGTACTCCTATGGGTCTCGGTGGACAGTGTTTCAGATCACAGGTATTTCAGAGTTACTTTGACCCCCCCCCCCCCCCCCCCGCCAACGGCCCGTAAAAGTATGTAGTCCCCACATGTTTACTCCTAGAAACACAAGCGTGTATTTTTTTTTAATCAAGAGCTAAGCACCTACCGCAGAGATCCGCAGAAGAAAAGCTCATTGTGGAATTTCCAGAGCGTTACACCTTTGTGGACACGTGTGGTTTCCCCTTGCTGAAGCTCACTCCTCCCCCCTCTGCACCCGCCTCCTCCTTCCCCCACAAAGGAGCCCCCCAACACTGATGGCTTCGGTTTCCTTCTGAGTCCCACTCAGGATTTGTCCCTTCATTGTTTTGCCCCCATTTTCCATCTGTATTTCTTAGATTGCAAGCCTTCGTAAGACAGAGAACACGGATGGCTTCTCGGCCTTGTGTGTCCCATCCCTGCCACTCTGCCTGGCCCGGAGAAGACGTTCAATAAACAGTAATGCAACAAATTCACCAATTAACCATGCTTTGTCCTCAGGCTCGCAGTTTCTTTAAAAGCGACTCTGCTGACATTCATCGAGATTATTAGGAATTAAGAGCTGTTACCTATTCAACGGGAAATACGAAATGAGCCTTGTACAGACTGGCTGTGGAAAAGTGAGGCACGAGACTGAAAATCTGGTCTCATTCTGACCTCCATTAAATCCCTGGTGGCCTTGATCCACTCTTCTGACTTCTCTGAACTTCAGCATTCTTATTGTAAAATAGAGATGTTCTGGGGCACTTGGATGGCTCAATCAGTTAAGCGTCCCGCTCTTGGTTTTGGCTCAGGTCATGATCTCACAGTTCATGGGATTGAGACCCATGCGAGACTCTGCACTGAAAGTGTGGAGCCTACTTGGGATTCTCTCTCTGCCCCTCCCTGGCGCTCTCTTTCTTTCTCTGTCAAAAATAACTAGGTTTTTTGTTTCTTTCTTAATTTTTTTTTAACATTTATTCATTTCTGAGAAATTGAGAGAGAGAGAGAGAGAGAGAGAGAGAGAGGGAGACACAGAATCCGAAGCAGGCTCCAGGCTCCGAGCTGTCAGCACAGAGCCCGATGCAGGGCTCGAACCCACAAACCGTGAGATCATGACCTGAGCTGAAGTTGGACGTTTGACTGAGCCACCCTGGCGCCCCTCAAAATTAAACAAACAGTTTTAAAAATATATAGATGTTCAACAAGATGCTTGCCTAGCCCTCAGAATCCTAGTAGATGTTGTCCATTCTTAATAACTCCTAAAAATAACTCTGTTAATGGTTTTGACAAAAAGTAAAATCACTCAAGCAAAGAACCTGAAAACCTGGGATTTCTTCCTTTCTCACTCATGTCTAAAGAGATAATTACATATTGACACCATTCAGCTTAACAACACAGGAAACCGTGGAAGCCAGAGTGGGTCTAGCTTCTCTTTGTCAGAAACGGTCTTTTCTAGGATGGAGGGAAAACAAAAAACAAAAACAAAGGCAGAAAGTTTTGAACAATAGGTTCAAAGAGTAATTAGGAGGTTGAGAAATAGAAATAAACAAAGTAGTTATTTTACAGTCTGAAATATCTGCCTCTATTTCTTTCAGTGTCAAATGATAAAAACACGTGTTTTTTTTTTGCTTCTCCGCCCCATGTCTCTAAAAATAAAAAGACTTAAAGTGCTTTCACCTACTCACCTGTGAAGGGATACAAGTCGCCTTTTAGCTTCTACTAGCTTCATATTTTATTTTTAGTTTGCTTCTCAAGGAAACCAGTCAACTCAGAGTTCAAGTTTTCAGCCATGGACCACATATGCTCCTGTCACCACTCTGAAGAGGAGCACCTCCCTGAAGAGGAGTATCACCCTGAATAGGAGCACCACCTTGAGGAGGAACATCATCCTGAAGAGGAGCACCACCTTGAGGAGGAGCACCTTCCAGAGCCCTGAAGAGGAGCACCCCCTGACGAGGAGGACCACACTGAAGAGCAGCATCACCCTGAAGAGGAGCACCACCTTGAGGAGCATCATCCTGAAGAGGAGCACCACCTTGAGCAGGAGCACCATCCAGAGACCTGAAGAGGAGAACCCCCTGAAGAGGAGTATCACCCTGAAGAGGAGCACCACCTTGAGGAGGAGCATCATCCTGAAGAGGAGCACCTTCCAGAGCCCTGAAGAGGAGCACCCCCTGACGAGGAGGACCACACTGAAGAGGAGTATCATCCTGAAGAGGAGCATCACCTTGAGGAGGAGCACCTTCCAGAGCCCTGAAGAGGAGCATCCCCTGAAGAGGAGCACCTCCCTAAAGAGGAGCATCACCCTGAAGAGGAGCACCACCTTAAGGAGGAGCACCATCCAGAGACCTGAAGAGGAGTACCCCCTGAAGAGGAGTATCACCCTGAAGAGGAGCACCACCTTGAGGAGGAGCATCATCCTGAAGAGGAGCACTGCCTTGAGGAGGACCACCATCCAGAGCCCTGAAGAGGAGCACCCCCTTGAAGAGGAGGCTCACACTGAAGAGGAGCACTCACCATCCTGAAGAGGAGCACTACCTTAAAAGGGAGCATCACCCTGAAGCGGAGCTCTTTGTGAGAAGACAGCACAATGGTTTCCTGTTTGTGTTTCTTCAGATGATAGCTAAGGTCTAGGTCATGGCTGCGTCTGGATGTGGCAGTGATTCCATGCAAGGACTGGACTGTCCAGTGGCAGAGATCAGCAGTGACTGGTCTGCACACAAGCAGCAGTGAACTGACTGATATAAAAATCTTTTCCAATGAGATCTCAGTTCCGCGTGTGAGTAGCCATAATCGTGAAAGGTTTCACTCAAGTGTGGCAAACACTGCTTCCTAACTCACTCTCGCAGAAAGCAAGAAGGTGTGTGTGTGTGTGTTTGCACATGTGTGGATTTATCTTCTGCCCTTTCTAGTGGGGTAAGGATGAGCAGTAGATCAAAACTCTAGTCTCTAGAAATTAGGTCCTTAGTAAGAAGGATGTATTTCTTTTTTTTTTTTAAGTGTATTTATTTTTTTTGAGAGACAGAGACAGCACAAGGGGGAGGGATAGAGAGACAGATGGAGAGAAACCTAAGCAGGCTCCACACTGTCAACGTGGAGCTCGAACTCACAAACCTTGAGATCATGACCAGAGCCACAACCCAGAGTCAGACACTTAACCAACTGAGCCACCCAGGCACCCCAAGAAGGATGTATTTCCGTTGGAAGGGCCAGGATTGAGATATGGATTTGACTGGATGCTTGGATATTTGCCCAACGTTTGGGTGTGAAATCCAGGCAATACCATCTAGAAGGTGGGGCTGAGGGCTCCAGGACCTTGCTATCAAAAGTATTCCTTTACCAGACATTAGTTCACCACTGCAACAGTATGAACCTGGCTGTGCACCGCACTTCCAGAATAAACTGACGAAGTGAGTTCCAATACAGAAAACATCAATATGGCCGTCCCTCGGCAACTCTTTTAGAGCTTTATGATCTCACCAAGATATGATGAGAGTACAAAGCGAAACCATTTGCAAAAATGAAGCTCAGGAAGGACAGAAAGGGAAAAGGCCCGCTTTTAAAGCCAAGCATTCGAGATTGGGAACAGAGGCAACAGTGTCCTCATTGCTTTAAAGGAGAGCACACGTGGGCACTGGGGTGATTTCCTCCGACAGCCAGCGTATACAGAGCGTGAGACGCTGACAGGCGTGCAACACCACTGATCGAGGCCCCACCTTACACCTGTGGTGGCCCCTGGAGAAGCCACGCCAACCTAGTTCACCTGCCCACTGGGAGCCCCAGACTCTGTGCGGATGAGGCTGGACACGAGTACCCCAGTCTTTATGGTTCTCTGGTTTAGCTGTCCTCCATTGTATTGGAAAAGAACGGTCTGTCTGTCTCTACTCCGCAAAACACAGGTACCAGATACTGACCTCCACTGGTCCCTCCTGCCATTTTGCTCCCCATCCTGCCAGCACACAGGAGCCCAGGACACAGGACGACTGGGAAAAGTTTGGATTTTTTGCTCGAAACTCTGAATACGCCATGAGCGCGGGAACAGGTAGGCGATCTGGGCAGCAAGGCAGGTGCCCCCAAGAGAATCCCACCGTCTTCGTTGGTCAAATTGGAGAAGAAAGTGGAACTGAACTAAGGGTCCGCAAACCACAGCACAAGGGCCAGATCTGGCCTGCTGCCTGGCTTGGTAGATAAAGTTTTGCTTTAATGCATAATGTGCTTCTGCATGTCCCACGGCTGCTTTTGTCCTGCGATGCCAGAGTGGGGGAGCTAGAACAGAGATGATCTGGCCCTCAGAGCCTAAAGCCTTTACCATCTGGCCCTTTGCAGAAAAATGTGTGTCCACCCTGAGCTCAACTGAAGGGTCCCCACGACAATACACTAAAGCTGAATCTGAAGCAACCCGATCTGCTTCATCCACTTACCCATCTATCTATGATCTGCCTATGTATGTATCATCGCTTATCTGTCTATCCATTACCTATTTGTCTATCTAGAGAGAGGGAGGCAGAGACAGGGAATGTCACAATATATGCAGATACACCACAAATATAATTATTGAAATAGAGAATGGGGAAAAATAGGTGGAAATGTGCCAAACTAACCATACACGATGACACCCCTATGGCTATGCCGTTCATTATTTTATAAATTATTTCTCATTTTCACATTATCTTGATGATTGGAATAATTTTATTTAAAAACTGCCAGCATAGGGGCACCTGGGTGGCTCAGGTGGTTAAGCATCCGACTCTTGATCTCAGCTCAGGTCACGATCTCACAGTTCGTGAGATTAAGCTCCACATCGGGCTCTGCACTTGGCAGGGAGCCCGCTCGACATTCTCTCGCACGCCGTCTACCCCTCCCCTGCTGGCATGCGTGCATTTACTCTCTCTCTCTCTCTCTCTCTCTCTCTCTCAAAAAAGTAAAAACTAAAACTAAATAAAGATAATTAAATCAAAACTGCCAAGGTGAGTCTGGGGTTTGGGAAGTGGGGCAGGGGGTGGGCTGGAGGAAATGTCTAAATAAATACATATACATATACATACATATATATAATGAGGTGAATGTACGTAAGCATTTCAATGGCATGAGGAATATTTGTAAAATAATTTTAGAGTGATTGCCATTGGATGGTAGAATTACTACCTTTAAAGTAGTTATTTATTCATCTTTATACTTTTCAAATATTCTGCAATCAAAAACTTTTACTTAAAATATAACAATAAAGCACATTAACTTTTTTAATGTTTATTTACTATTTTTTATTATACTTTATTGTCAAATTGGTTTCCATACAACACCCCGTGCTCATTTCAACAGGTGCCCTCCTCCATGCCCATCACCCACTTTTCCCTCCCCCCGACCCCCATCAACCCTCACTTTGTTCTCAGTATTGAAGAGTCTCTTATAGTTTGCCTCCTTCCCTCTCTGTAACTTCCCCCCCTTTCCCTCCCCCATGGTCTTCTGTTAAGTTTCTCAGGATCCACATAAGATTGAAAACATATGGTATCTTGTCTTTCTCTGTATGACTTATTTCACTTAGCATCATACCCTCCAGTTCCATCCACATTGCTACAAATGGCCAGATTTCATTCTTTCTCATTGCCAAGTAGTATTCTGTTTTATATATAAACCACATCTTCTTTACCATTCGTCAGCAGATGGACATTTAGGCTCTTTCCGTAATTTGGCTATTGTTGAAAGTGCTGGTATAAACATTGGGGTACAAGTGCCCCTCTACATCAGCACTCCTGTATCCCTTAGGTAAATTCCTAGCAGTGCTATTGCTGGGTCATAGGGCAGATCTATTTTTAATTTTTTGAGGAATCTTCACACTGTTTTCCAGAGCGGCTGCACCAGTTTGCATTCCCACCAACAGGGCAAGAGGTTTCCTGTTTCTCCCCACCCTCTCCAGCATCTATAGTCGCCTGGTTTGTTCATTTTAGCCACTCTGACCAGCGGCCACACTCTCAGTGTGGTTTTGCTTTGTATTTCCCTGATGAGGAGTGATGTTGAGCATCTTTTCATGTGCCGTCGGCCATCTGGATGTCTTTTTTAGAAAAGTGTCTATTCGTATCTTCTGTCCATTTCTTCACTGGATTATTTGTTTTTCAGGTGTGGAGTTTGTTGAGTTCTTTATAGATTTTGCATACTAGCCTTTTATCCAATATGTCATTTGCAAATATCTTTTCCCATTCTGTTGGTTGCCTTTTAGTTTTGTTGATTGTTTCCTTTGCAGTACAGAAGCTTGTTATCTTTATGAGGTCCAAATAATTCACTTCTGCTTTGAATTCCCTTGCCTTTGGAAATGTGTCAAATTAGAAATTGCTGTGGCTGAGGTCAGAGAGGTTTTTTCCTGCTTTCTCTTCTAGGGTTTTGATAGTTTCTTGTCTCACGTTCAGGTCCTTCATCCATTTTGAGTTTATTTTTGTGAATGGTGTAAGAAAGAGGTCTAGTTTCATTCTTCTGCATGTTGCTGTCCAGTTCTCCCAGCACCATTTGTTAAAGAGACTGTCTTTTCTCCATTGGATATTCTTTCCTACTTTGTCAAAGATTAGTTGGCCATACATTTGTGGGTCCAATTCTGGAGTCTTTATTCTATTCCATTGGTCTATGTGTCTGTTTTTGTGCCAATGCCGTACTGTCTTGATGATTACAGCTTTGTAGTTGAGGCTAAAGTCTGGGATTGTGATGCCTCCCACCTTGGTCTTCTTCAAAATTACTTTGGCTATTTGGGGTATTTTTGTGGTTCCATACAAATTTTAGGATTGCTTGTTCTAGCTTCAAGAAGAATTCTGGTGTAATTTTGATTGGGATTGCATTGAATGTGTAGATTGCTTTGGGTAGTATTGACATTTTAACAATATTTATTCTTCCAATCCATGAGCATGGAGTGTGTTTATTTATTATTTTGAGAGGGAGACAGACAGAGTGTGAGCAGAGGAGAAGCAGAGAGAGAGGAAGACACAGAATCCGAAGCAGGCTTCAGGCTCCGAGCTGTCAGCACAGAGCCCGATGTGGGGCTTGAACTCACAGACCATGAGATCATGACCTGGGCCTAAGTCAGACACTCAACCGACTGAGTTACCCAGGCACCCCATTAAAATTAAGTTTTGAAGATTGTTTGATGTGATGAATGGATACACAAAATGTGGTACATACAGCCAATGGAAAAACTACACAGCTCTTAAAAAGAATGAAATCCAGGGGTGCCTGGGTGGCTCAGGTTAACCCTCCGATTATTGATTTTGGCTCAGGTCATGAGCTCACGGTTTGTGAGGTCAAGCCCACATTGAGCTCTGCGCTGACAGTGTGAAGCCTGCTTGGGATTCTCTCTCTCTCTCCCTCTCTGCCCCTCCCCTACTTGCAAGCTATTTCTCCCTCAAAATAAATAAATAAACTAAAAGGAAAAAAAAAGGAAGGAAATCCTGTCACATGCTAAGCATGTGGATAAACCTTGGGGATATTATGCAAATTGAAAGAAGCCAACCACCAAAGGACAAAATGTTCTATGATCCCACTCATATGAGGTATCAAAAGTTGTCCGAATCATAGACACAGGAAATAGAGTCTTGGGCACCAGGAGCTGAGGAGGGGGGTAGGCCGTTGGTTACTGGATATGGAATGTCAGTATTGCAAGATGAAAAACTTCCAGAAATCTGTTTCACAATGACATAAATATGCATAGCATTACTGAACTCTATGCTTAAAACTGTTTTATCATGGTAAATTTTGTATGTGTTTTCTACCCCAATAAAAAAATTTTTCATGTGAATTTGTGTCGCAAATGTTTTATCATCATGCAACTTGATAGAACGTAAAAACTTCCATATTCATAAAGAAGATGTGGTTTACGTATACAATGGAATACTACTTGGAAATGAGAAAGAACGAAATCCTGCCATTGGCAGCAACGCGGATGGAACTGGAGGATATTATGCTGAGTGAAATAAGTCAGTCAGGGAAAGATAATATATGTTTTCACTCATATGTGGACTTGAGAAACTTAACAGAAGACCATGAGAGAAGGGAAGGGGAAAAAAAAAAAAGAATAGTAACAAACAGAGAGGGAGGGAGCCAAACGATAAGAGACTCTTAAATACAGAGAACAAAATGTGGGTTGATGTGGGGTAAGGGGGGAGGGGAAAGTGCGTGACGGGCATTGAGGAGGGCACTTGCTGGGATGAGCACGGGGTGTTGTAGGGAAGCCAATCTGACAATGAGTTATATTTTAAAAAATCTCCCATATTCTATGTGAGATGATGATGATGGGTACACATTTGGAAGTTAAGAGATTCCTGTCCATTCCTATGACTCTATTTAAGACGAACCACATTAACAAAGTTAAACATATATGATACGAATTATAATAGTATTTCAGTTAGGCATATAGCATAGCAGATGCACTGACTATGACAGTTGAACCGTGAATGTAGCCTTAGCAATTATAGCATATTACGCTCCTTTCTAACGAAATAGTTTCTTTTTGTTTTCTACCGAAGGTTACTCAAAGTCTTTGCTTCATTTCTGTTCTCATCTGTTCGTTTTCACTTCGAGTCATCCCAGCAATAAATATCCTAAGGATAAAATGATAATCTTGAAAATCATAATGCATGCATTTGGATATACGCTTGCAATAATGCATCGAGACCCCAGGAGGCTTTCTCTCCTGTGTGCCCCATTCACAGGGCCCGGAGAACAATGTTCCTGGAGGACTCTGCTCTGCCTGGCACTCGTCATCCTGGTAGAGAGCAGGGACCCTGTTTCCCTTTGCCTGCTCTCCACCCAGAGAATACCTGATACTTCCTAAGTACCTTAAAAATATTTGTTAATGTTTATTTATTTTTGATAGAGAGCGAGAGACACAGAATCCGAAACAGGTTCCAGGCTCTGAGCCATCCACACAGAGCCCGATGAGGGGCTCGAATTCACGCACTACGAGATCATGACCGGACGCTTCACCGACTGAGCCACGCAGGGGCCCCTCGTACCTTTAAATGTTTGGCCAGTGATTCAATTAATATGAACCGTCATCCTTTCAACTCCTATGCCAGGAACAGCCACGGGTTCAATGCATAATTTTTAAGAGAATCCAGCCATTAGCATATGGAAGTGGAGATTCTAGAAGGTAACTTTGCAGAGTGTCTCATGGAAAGCATAGAGATTGTTCTGAGAAGTACTTGATCTTTATCATTCGAAATGCTTTCATGGATTAAAGTAAAGTATATTTAAACACATTAAAAATAAATAATCTGTTCAGTGCTTGGGTAGGCATACATGTTGAATAATGATAAATATTAATAATTGGACTGATTGATACTCCCTACCCCCCTCCCTATAAATATATATACATATATACATATATGTTGTGTGTGTGTGTGAATGTTCGAGATTTGGGGATGTGGGGAGGTCAGCATAGAGCTTTAATTGCCCATTGGAAAGAAGGCACGGATTGCACTCACTCATTAAGTGCCGCAGGTCACTCTGGTCTAGGGAGGAAGGCTCTTGATCCTGTCTTAATCAGCACAAAAATGAGGCTTGCTTTCCCCATTTAGCTATCGATTACTTGGCCTCACCTCGGAGAATATATTTGTCCATGATCCCCTGCTTTAATGGACATCATCTCCTCATTTTTCGAGAAAGCACCTAGCTTGGCGACACCGTGTGCCCTGAACACTTGCCCCTAAGAGTGCCATTCAATTACCGTGTAGAGGAGTAGCTACTGGGAATTCAGTAATGAGAAACACCTTTGGGGGCTGAAGCCACCAATATATCAAAGCTTTCATATATGAGAAAGCAGAATAGATCTTCCAACCAATGGGGCCCATGTGCATGGTGGGAAATTAAAGGGAGAGAAACGGTGGACTGGAGCCTGACAAAGTAACGAACGGGTATGTGACACTGAGTTTGCTCAGCAAAACAGTCACTGGTGTATTTGTCCTTGAAATTTCACCACCAAATAGGTACAGCGTTTGAAGACATACGAGACTCGCTGAATGAATCTTTAAAAATCTCCGGCAGAATTTTCACTGCCAGCTCTAAAATCATTGTTCTTTTATTCTTTCTGTCATAAGTTTTGTTGGAAAAGGGGGAAAAATATCTCTTCTTTCAGTCTGTATTGCTATAGGCATATGCTAGGGAAAAAAAATGTTATTTCTTTTTGGCGAAAAAGGATCTCTCCCCAAAGTCTCTTTGTTTATCTTGTCATAATTATAATTCTTTGTATGTTATACATGATACATGAAATACACCTTTAAGTGTAATTGTATGTGTATTTTACAGAAAACATTTAAATTTTGTATCTATGCCTTATACTTCCTAAATTGTCATGCAGATCTGAGGCAGATTTAATTTGTGCACTATTCTTGCTCCTTTAGAAAAAAATCCTGGGGCACCTGGGTGGCTCAGTTGGCTGAGCATCTGACTCTTGATTTTGGCTCAGGTCATGATCCCAGTTCAAGCCCCGCCTCAGGGTCCGTGCTAAGTGTGGAGCCTGCTTGAGATTCTCTCTCTCTCTCTCTCTCTCTCTCTCTCTCCCATTGCCCCTCTCTCCTACTCCCGATCTCTCTCTCTCTTAAAAAAAAGTCTTTATTCTCCTTAATCTAGTATTTCCTAACGTGTGATACCCAGATATCTACTTATGGAAATACTCCTACTTCTGCTTATATTGCGACGCTTCATAATAAATGCTATTGCCCGGGGCCGTTTTATTAATTAACAAATCCTTCTGCGAAGCTTACTCTCTGGCAAGTGCTTTACAAATATTAACTCTTTTTACCTACATGATAACGTTATGAGGTTTGTCAAACCATGACTCCTGTTTCACAGATTAAAACAAATAATCGAAACACAAACCATTAGCACAATGGCTGGAGGAACTTGCCCAAGGTCCCGTATGTAATAGGCAGCCTCATTAGGATCTGTCCCTCAGCAAGTTCCCCTCCAGAGCTTATACTCTTTACTTTCGGCTGTTGTACAGGTGTTGCTATGCCATGTGCATCGAGAGTTGGGGCTGATTCTTCCTCTTCTTTGGGATTTCCAGGTCTCAAAGTTCCTAGGCACAGTCAATGCCACAGTGTGCTGCCCACATAAGCTCCTTCTTGACTGACATGCCCAAGTTCTCAGCTGCCGGGAGAATCGAGGGCTGATTGCTCTGCTGAGTCCCGCTCTGGGAATCGCCTTCAGCGGAAGAAAACCACCTTGCCCGAGGCCACAGTCCCTCTCCAGGGGCATCCCAGATACAGACGGTCCATGTTCTTCCAACGACTCACCTTCCTTGCCCAAATGTGAATGGTCATCCCAGCTTCATGGGATCTGCTGAGGCTTTTGTGCAGATCGTGGTACGGTTCATTTCAGCTCTGCCTCTGCCCGATTCAGTGTCACTCTTTCATCGGCATGGATCCCCAGGGCACTCCCCAGTGAACTTCCTGCATTTGAATCCAAGGAAAGCTGGCAGTAGGAAGCCAGCTTCACAGCTGGGTTTTGTTGCCTGAGCAAGGTGGGAGCCAGACGCTAGTTATGCAAGGGTTTAACTCCACCTAGGTCTTAGGAGAAGCATAAGCCACTGTTACTGCTGTCACTGGAGATGGCTCTGGGGACAAACTAGATAGTCATTTGTCGAGGCTGGTCTAGGCTGATTACTAAACCTGCTCCAAGAGTGTTAAGCCCATAATTCTTTTTTTTTTTTTTTTTTTTTTTGGATGGGGCATGGTGGCTGGAGTTTCTTATACACTTTTCTGATGTAGCAGAAGAAACACCAAGGGAGACCTCAGTAAATACCCTTCGTGCCAGACACATTCCTCCTTATCACCATTGTGTAGCACCGATCCTAAATCCTCATAGAATACAGGGCAAATTCATCCCATTAATGTAGCAACTTCTAAGTTTGTCCGCCTGCCCACTGGCCTTAGGAGCCTAAGTCAATCAAGTGGTAGCATAACATTCCATGGAACTCGTGCTGGATACTCTGGTAGAAGAACTTCCTTTCAGAGACTAGAACAGAGCTTGAATTTAGGACAGTGGAACATTCAAATTCTGGAAGGGGTCGTGGGGAATCTTGATGAGAGATCGATCCTATTTCCACCCTGTGATTCCCAGATAGGTGTGTTCTACTCATTGAGACCCAACACCGTTGCCATAATGCCATAAAGCTCCATTGGCCACCGGTCCAATATAAATCTCACAACGCAGAGGATGGCACTCCCACCCATCATAAGATTTCTATCAAGCCGAAGTCTGATTGAGACTTCAGCAGGCTAGTCCACTCTTCTATTGGGCTGTCAGCCTTTGAGTGATGAGGCATACTGTACAATAAGTAGGGTCTGCGGTTACAGGCCCATAAAATGGGTCCCTGGGTCTGAAGCAAATTTAATCAAGATATTACGTCCAGAAAACTGTTGAAGGGTCTCATCGTGGTGAATGCTTTCTGGGGGCAGGCTGGTATTAAGCTGAGACTACAAGTTTTGTGCTGACCTTCATCATCTTACCCACGTCCTCATTTTCTAAAATTCTTCTCCATATATTTCTTCTGATTGGCTATATTGGTTTGAGGAGGTGGGGGATGTTGCACCAGCTCCTTCTTGCTCCTTCCTATCTTAAACTTTTACTCCAAGGTCAAAGAACCAGTAAGAAGGTTACGCCAGCTATGAATGTATGTTATAGAGAGAAGAATGGGACTACAACCAGGGTTTATGGACGCTCTGGATCTCTGTGGCATGGACTTGGGCCAGAGGTCAAGTTAACACCGGGCCTCCTTTAGATTCCAATCTTATTTGAGGATCATGATGGCGTTTGAATTACATCGATGTCAGTTCTTTATAGGAACCGGTTTGCTAGTACATAGTTACCCCGGTGAATGCCTGCCCACGTCTTTGGTAAGTGTTTGGCGATGCTTATCCTTCTTGTTGTGAAGATGCGCAGAGCCCGTCCTCAAGGGGAATCAGTTCTCGCCTGTAATCAATGGACTTTTTGTCTACGAATTGACTTGAATATGAAAATGAAGTGAGCACTACAATTTTTGATCACCAACTCCCTCTCTGTCCCTCTCCATATCTCCCTGCCCCTCTTCTCTGCTCACCAACTCTCCACTTCTGCTTATAATACAAGGGAAGCAACATTTTATTGGCTCTTCCTACTCATTGATCCGTTAACCTCCACCATAGAGCCCTTCACTCTGGGCATCATTTCCGCTTGCCTTCTTGGCAGTTCTGGAGCCCCATGTCATTATATCCTACTGTCATTGTATGCCCAGAGGTGACAGTCCCTTCTGAGCCTCTGGGTTCCCCTAATACACGCGTCATCCAGGAGGACTCCTGGTCTCATGAAGAATCCATTCTAACATTGCTTTTTAGCTTCTTGGCCCCTTCCTCAGTGCTATTCCAGGGGAGTTGGGGAACCTGCAACTGTAGGTGACTGTAGTTACTAGGTTTTCTACATTATCACAACATATTAGGATCACCTCCATGAGTTCCAGTCAAATCATTAACTGTCGAGTCATAGAAGAATGCCTTCATATTGAAATTTTCTCCTGGGCCCTGATTTTGTTCTGGGAGATCTATCATGACTAAGAAGTCTGTCTTTTCTGTGGCTCTGAAATTGTTTCAATTACATCCTGGATTTGATGTTCTGCCCTGTCTTTCCTCTAGAGCTATAGGAGATGAGGGTCTTCTTAAACATGGGCACAGAGGACTTGCAGCGTACAAAGCACATTGAGCTGCCAGTTGGCTGCCCTGGGACCATGTTTTATCTCAAGACTTGCAGCCAATTTCAAAATACTTAAAATTACCTCTATCTCCCTTCCCAATACTGATCATATACCACAGTTAACATACAACGGACTCTTCACCTGCTACTTGAACCTGTTTCCGGCCCTCACAGGTGATAGGGCATCAGTGGTGGTGTTCCATGCATGGGATTATCACCACCTACTTACTCCAGCAAGGGGGTCTTTTTGCTTTCTCACTAGAGAATGATCCAGCTATGAACTCCTTCTTAATAGGCCTTTAAAGTCCTAATTACTAGGGCTAATTCTAGTCGTGAGCCTGGGTTCTCCCACAGAGTGGAATCTGAGGCATTCATGTGGGTAGTTTATTTGGGTAGCACTGTGAGGGGTGGGGGAGCACCAGGAGGGAAGGCATACCAGTCAAATCACACGCTTCCCGATTTTCCACCCTTTGGGGGCAACTAGTCTGCAATCTTCAGCAGTTACTAAAGTTTTATGAGGTGTACCTAAGGACAAAGAACACAACAGGGAAACCACTTACCCATTGACTCCGGTGTTCTTTAGCCAAGGGCACCTCACAGGTGCTGACTCCCCCTTACTAGGGGGCAATGGTCACATTCCCAGAGTGGTCCACGCCAGGCTCAAAGAAGCTCTGTGGCAGGAAGTCAGGTGGTATGGGGCTGGTCTAAGGAGAGGGGCTGCAGGGTGCATTTAGGCCAGGCTGATCAAAGTCTGCATGGGATAGAAGAAGAAGATTTGAAGCACACACAAGACATCAAGCATTGACGCTTAGGGTCCAGAGATGAATATGCGGCCCGATGTTATGGGTAGAAAGGTCTATTGCGGGTATACATTGTGCTAACTGGGGACCTCACGGCTAAGACAAGGCTGGCTGTCAGATCTAAAGTCGATGGTCTGGAGAGGTGATAACTGCATTGACCCAGAGTTTCTACTGTGGACCTATGACCACAATGTTGTCTTAGTTTTCTGGAACTGCCCCAAACCTGGTGACTTAAAAGAGCAGAATGCATTCTCCCCAAGTTCTGAAGGCCAGAGGTTCAAAATTAAGGGGCAAGTGTTCCCTCCAAAGGCGCTAGGGGATAATCTTTCCCTAGCTCTCTGTAGCTTCTGGTGGTCGCTGGCCGTCCTTGGGGTTCCTTGGCTTGGGGCTCTGTTACTCCACGTCTGCCTCCATCTTCACCGGCCCCCTCTCTTCCGCGTGTGTGCCTCCATCTCTCTGCACGGTTTAAGCAGGACAACAGGCACTGGATTTAGGGTCCCCCCCCCAACTCCAGTGTGACTTTATCTTAACGAAGTACACCCGCAAAGATGCTGTTTTCAAATAAGATCACATTCTGAGGTTCCAGGGGACACGTGTTTTGTGGGGACACCATTCAACCCAGAACAGTCCCGTGTGGATGGCTAATGGATGATAAGGATGAGGGAAGGGCAGGTAACCGGTTGTATCAATAAGACATTCGAACAAAACCATTGGCTGTGGAGTCACCCAAGGCCCAGATGAGTCTACTATGGAGCCATGGTATTTAATGACAGTCAGTAAAACAATAGCTCAGTTAAGTGTGTGTCCTTGGAAAAAAGAGAAAAGACAATTTTTGCAGAGCTAAGTCGACATACATAAAAACTCTCCGACTTCTCATCCAACCTATTTCTGAGAGCCTTCTTCACAATAGATTTCCCTTTCGGGCAGAGGCACCGACTGTATAAAAGTTACTTAAGATTTTAATGTTTTTACAGGAAGAGTCCAGGCCGCAAGTACCTGTTTTTCTTGTCTTTATTCACATCTAATATTGTTAAAACTGCAAAAGCAGAACATTTCCGTTCTGAGTCTAGGCCTCAGACTATATATCTGAATATCACTTTACGGAAAGAAAGTTATAAGGTAGAGCTTTGCGTTGGCTCTAACTAATCTCCTTTGCTGAGCTAAATTGCTTGAGATTTAGCACGGAGCTCCACTACAATATTCCAACGGTGAAAAATCAGGTGCAGAGCAAATGAAATGAATGTCTCTGGCAGCACCGTATATTTCCTTTGCTTAACGTGGAGCGTGCCATATTTCCGCTCGTGGTGCGCCTTTGAAGAATCATCATATTTTAGAGTGAAACTAATTGTCGGAGAGAATGGAAGTTCATTTCCACAGACGACTTAGCTCTTGGGGCCTGGGAAGAAAGTGGTTTTCGTTTATCTTTATTTGCATTCTCAAGGATGACTAGAGAGACAGAGGCATAAAGATGTCTGCACTTACAGCTGGCCAGCCACTCCGGCACCCCCTTTGTCCTCTGCTGATGCGTGACATCCGCTACTGTCCCCTGCTGCGTTTGCACCAGGGAACAAAGAAGTGTAATTCTTGATTGATATGATGATGATGATGAAGGTGGTGGTGGTGATGATGGTGATGATAGATAATAATTAGATACAAGACTCCATTGGGGCGCCTGGGTGGCTCAGTCGGTTAAGCGTCCGACTTCGGCTCAGGTCATGATCTCACGGTCCGTGAGTTCGAGCCCCGCATCGGGCTCTGTGTTGACAGCTCAGCTGCTTTGGATTCTGTGTCTCCCTCTGTCTCTGCCCCTCCCCCGCTCATACTCTGTCTCTCTCTGTCTCAAAAATAAATAAAAACATTTAAAAAAAAGATACAAGACTCCGTGCTAGGCACATTCTGCTATAATTTCATTTCACGACCCTGATACACATCTAGATCACATGTCATTCACAGCATTCTAGAACTGAGGAAGTAGGCTCAAAGAAGCACATCATCACTCAGGATATGAGCAAAAACCATCCTTTTTCCTTCATTCTTCTTCGTCTCCTGGTGGAAGGAAGATGCTGTACTTTATGTTAGCGAACATTATTCAAACGTACGAGATCGGCCAAAGAATCGAAATTAGAATATCAGAACAGGACTTGACGCCTCAAAAAAAAAACCCATTCATTCATAGTCCCTTATTTTCAAGATTAGGAATGGCAGACCAGAACTTTTCTGCAGCATGGGTTGAAAGTCACTACAGTAAAGTATTTATGTAATTTCACGATCTGTTTAACAAAGATGGAGATACCACTTAAGCTAAAATGTTGGCTGGCAAGGCCCACAATGAGTTGAAATAAGTTTTTGCACCTGAGGCATGAAAATCCAAATTTGCTGAACCGAACTCAGAATATCAGAAAATTATGTTTGAGGAAATTCCAAGGTGCATAGAAAGACCAGTCTCCAAAATTGAAGTTCAGGAGGTCATTTATCTCGACATACAACAGAGAGGAAGCATTTGAGTTTCTGTGGGATAACCATTTGTTAGACAAGGCGGGACATTCTTCAAAAGGTTTTCTTTCTCAGGGGTGTCTGGGTGGCTCCGTTGGTTAAGCATCAGACTCTTGATTTCGGCCCAGGTCATGATCTCACGGTCCGTGAGTTCGAGCCCCACATCGGACTCTGTGCTGACAGCACAGCATTTAAAAAAATGTTTTTAATGTTTCCTTTCTCTTTTCTTAGGGCTAGAACTTTGTCTAATTTTTTCTAAGTTTCCCATCATGACCATAAATTATTGAAGATTGGTATCCGGAGGCAGAGTCGTCATGAAAAAATGAAAGTAAGACTTCATCGGGTTCCACTGGCATGGCTCCTTCCGAGGGCCCCTGGGGGACGTCCTACTGGCTTGATCACTTGCCCACATATTTTCACAAAGTTTGCCAAAATAGAATAGATTCAGCATTCCGGGTTGAGATCCCTGTCCCTTCCTCTTTTTTTTATGTTTATTTATTTATTTGGGGAGAGAAAGTGAGCACCAGTATGGGAGGGGCCAAAAGAGAGGGAGACAGAACCCCAACAGCCCAACTCAGGGCTTGATCCCAATGAACCGTGAGATCATGACCTGAGCCAAAATCAACAGTCAGACACGTAACTGACTGTGCCACCCGGGCGCCCCCTTCCCCAATGCCTCTTGTGGCACTAGGCTAATGGAAGGCGGTTTGAGAATTTGGTTAAAGGACAGGTGATCAGAGACATTGAACCTGGGTTCGGAGTGATAGATTGATGTGCTTTGCCACTGCTTTCATTTTAATGGAGCTACTGCTAGCACATTGACGTAGTAAGAACTAAAAAAATATATGCCCTCGTCTCCCTGTTGACTCGTTCAGGGTGTGCCCCTTGGGGCCACCACCAAGAGTGCATGAGTAACGGACAGGAAAAGGAGGTTAGAATGTCGGAGATCTAAGTGCGTCCCTCTATGAATGTGTGTTCCTATCCTCTCATCTAGCCTAACGCTGGTTCTGTTATGCAGGGAAAAAATACGTTCAAGGAGTACAATAGAGAAGCATGGCAAAGACCTTATCAAGAAAGGCCATGGACAGTTGGCCCCTCCCTTATCCCCTGGCCCCATTCCCAACACCAAGCACAGAACCAGAATTCTTTCCAGACTTCTTCTCATGTTTGAACCTGTCTCTTGTTCACCATCTTCATGAAACACCTTGTGATCATATTACTAAAAAATGGCATTTAGCTTTAGATGCTGACCTCCCCCCTCCACAGTGATTTTAGTCCTTCTACTTGTGGCTCTAATTACCGGATTTTTTCATTCCATCAACTTGAGACATAATAAGGCGACAACTGGGGATTCATCTTCCACAGTCATAATCGATGGATAGATAACCCATGGGGGACATAAATATCACCGCAGAACAGAATGCAAATAGTGCCTTCGTTGTCAAGGTCAGAATGTTTGTGGGGCCCCTGGGTGGCTCAGTCAGTTGAGCATCCGACTTCAGCTCAGGTCATGATCTCATGGTTTCGTGAGCTCAAGCCCAGCATCAGGCTCTCTGCTGTCATCACAGAGCCTGGAGTCTGCTTCAGATCCTCTGTCCCTGTCTATGTCTCTCTCTTTCAAAAATAAATAAGGATTTACAAAATTTCTTTTTTAACGTTTATTTATTATTGAGAGACAGAGAGAGACAGAGCACGAGTTGGGGAGAGGCAGAGAGAGAGGGAGACACGGAATCCAAAGCAGGCTCCAGGCTCCGAGCCGTCAGCACAGAGCCAGACGCGGGGCTCGAACCTACAAAGGCAGCAGGGAGGGGGTTGATTTCACACAGATGTGTCTTATGCAGCGACAGTTATAAATATGTATCCATAGGCACGTCCACGTGTGTGCGTGTGTGCAGGTGCGTGCATGTGCCTTACTCACAGAGCTCACCACCCCCCCTAAGACAATTCTACAAGGTCTTTAGCATTCAGTGAATTTAAAGTCATCTGTTCATGTTCTAATCTTACATTTGACTTAGTATAACATCCAGAATAGTAAGGGTTAGCATTCCCATCCTTAAAAAAAAAAAAAAAAAAAAAAGGCCAACATTACATAAGTTAAGTTGTCTTAACTTCAGCGGATCACATTTAAAGCGACCTCTCATGTCGTTTCGAATGATGAAACAAAACTGCCATGGTCAACTGCAGTTCACAAAGTGGAGGGAGGCAGGAACTGTCCCCGGGCCTGCTTCCATCCGGAGGGGCTCCGGGACCAGCAGCGAAGGTGGCTGATGCGGGCGGGACAGTAATTAGAGACCTGTGAGAACGCCAATTCCCTGTGTTAATTACTTGAGGTTTAAAACCTAGACTGGGGCGTGATTTGCCCTGTGAAAGCCTCCCTCCCCTTTCCTTTCCTAATGAGCACATTAATTGTAGCTATTTTAAACATTCCCACAGCTAAAGAACAGGGGATATGCTGTAAATGGCTGATATTTTGGCTGTTTGAAAACACACCATGAAGTGATTTTTTTTTTAAAGAAATTTTTTAAAATAGTTTTGGTTGGGGCGCCTGGGTGGCGCAGTCGGTTAAGCGTCCGACTTCAGCCAGGTCACGATCTCGCGGTCCGTGAGTTCGAGCCCCGCGTCGGGCTCTGGGCTGATGGCTCGGAGCCTGGAGCCTGTTTCCGATTCTGTGTCTCCCTCTCTCTCTGCCCCTCCCCCGTTCATGCTCTGTCTCTCTCTGTCCCAAAAATAAATAAACGTTGAAAAAAAAAAATTAAAAAAAAATAAATAAATAAAATAGTTTTGGTAAATGAAGGAGCCGTACCAAATTGTGCTCCGGGAAACGCACTGAATTAAATTTACATGGGTTTTTTTCCCCCTCTCAGGATTCATTAAATGATCTGAAGGTGGATGCATGCTGTTCCATTGAGCATTATTTGCAGGATTTCTGTTCTATTAAGAATGTGGTCAGCGCTATATTCGATTAAATCAAAGTATCGGGAAGGATCTTTTTTAAGGAAGACTTGGGAACAGGGGTCCGTTGAGGCTAAGCCATCTTTTCCTTGTAAACTGGAAGGAAACTTTCCATAAGGTCAAAGGAGACCTCAAATATATTTTTGCACCTGGGTACCTTGAGAAACAGTGAATTTTTCCCCCACATAAAAATGAGCTATATATTGCATTTTATAATGGTATAAACTTGAATGAGGTTATTGCTGCCGTAATATTATCCATGCATAATTGATGTGTGCTATTTTTCACAGCACAAAACAAACTTAGCAACGCTAACTTAGAACACATCCCTCTTTCAGCTCTGCCCCCCCCCCCCCCACTCCACATGCTTTCTCATTACTAAACAATTTTAACACCTTACCTAGTGCGTCCTCAGTTTCTTTCTCAGAGGGAAAGCAGGAGAGCGTGTGGGTCCAATAGTGAAGACAAACAGAATCGACTTAAGTAAAATGTGCTCTTTGTGCCCAAGAAGCTAAGCTCTTGTTTCTCCAAGGAAGCTGGAAAGATCTAAAGGAAGACCAGTAGTATTAAGACTTGAAAGGGAATTTCAGCCCCCGAGGCTAGTATGATTCTGCACTTTACCATTCAGTGTTTCCCGTTTCTACATTTATGTTCTCCCCAAATTTCTGGCGTCGTTTTGGGGGCACACAGCAAGCACACCCCACCTGCACAGCTGGTCACGCTGGCTTCACGTTGGCACCAGTGGGATTCACTGAGGCACTTTAAATTCTATTTCTGGGGGGTGCTTAGGTTGCTCGGTAGGTGAGGCATGGATTCTTGATTTTGACCCAGGTCACGATCTCACGGTTTGTGAGTTCAAGCCCCACGTCAGGCTCTGTGTTGATAGCTTGGAGCCTGCTTGGGATTCTCTCTCTCTCTCTCTCTCTCTCTCTCTCTCTGCCCTTGCCCGCTTGTGTGCATGCATGCATGTACTTTCTCCCTCTCTCTCTCTCTCAAAATACATAAATAAACATTTTTAAAAGTTTAAAAAAATAAAATTTTCCTTCTGAGAGTACAGGTGGTTTTTATCAGGGCTGTGAAAAAGTGTAGAATGCTTTAGAAATTACAGACCTGAGACGTGACCTTCAGTTACTCCTTCTTCCTGCTTTGCAGTCACATCAAGGACCACGTTCCGCCAGGTGAGGAGCAAAACAGGAGAGAAGCCCCTATTGTGACATATTACTGAGTAACATTTATCTATATATTTAGTCATTCGGAAAACTCCTGTTGACTCTTTCTTGAGGGCCAAGCATTGGGTTCCACCGAGAATGCCGCCATGTCCGGCCACGCTGTAGGGGACACAGAGCATAGAGACCTTTACAAATGTGGGAAGGCAATCAGCATTTCCTGTAGCATTTGGGAAACAGAAGGGTCCCACGATCTTCCACTGGGAGGAATGGCAGGGATAGTCACAGTAGCAAGCACAGCAGACCTGAATATGACGACGACAATGATGATGATTTTACGAAGGCCCATACAAGTTTTTTACATTTTTTTTTCAAGTTTTATTTCTTTTTGAGAGGGAGAGCATGAGCTGGGGAGAGGCAGAAAGAGAGGGAGACACAGAATCCGAAGCAGGCTCCAGGCTCTAGCTGTCAGCACAGAGCCCGACGCGGGGTTCGAACTCACGGACGGTGAGATCATGACCTGAGCTGAAGTCGGACTCTTAACCGACTGAGCCCCCCAGGCGCCCCAAAGGCCCATACAAGTTTTAATTGGAGAAAAGAGTAATATATGAATATCAGGGAGGAATTAGGAACCAGGATCAATGGGCTGAACTTTGAAAGATGAGATTTTTGAGATAAAGAAATGACTGAATAGGGAGTGTTAGCAACATGAGCGAAAACGTGTAAATCACAGAGACGAACAGTGCATGTCCCGTGGGAGGAATACTCACTAAAAGCATGACGGCAACCCATGCCTTATACGTGGAGACCAGGAAATGTAAAACCCGAAGGACCCTGGCACCAGGCTAGGGATGCTCATGACCTTCAGGCTAAGGAGCTTGAGTTGTAAACTGTCAGTAATAGGGAGCCTCTGAGAACTCTGGTGGCCAATGGCATGAACCTCCCAGATCTCCCTTCACTGGCCCACGTGCTAAGAGGGTTGGCTACAGATGACCCTCCTGCCAGCAGCCCCTTCAAGGACTGATCGCACAGGGAGACTCCTTGCCCAGCATCAGGGACTGCCCGGTGCTGAGATAAAAGGGTCTGGCCATCTCAACCTAGGGGGAAATACCTTTCAAGGAGAATCAGAGATCCGGAGCCTTATATGGGTCAATGAGGCTGGAGCTGAGCCTATGCTCCATCTTGTCTTCTCCTGCACACCCCCTCATCCCCCACCTGCTTCCCTGGCCACTTTCTGCAGGTGCAGATCCTGAAGGCAGTCCCTTGAGGGTAAATTGAGGATGATGGGCACGAGAACCTGTTTTAAGATGTTAAACATCTGGCAAGAAGTAAAGAAGGGCCACACTGGGGGGGGGGGGGAATGTGAAAAAAAAGGAACCAATGAGGAGAAATATGCCAAATGAAATCATCAACAGGCTTTGTGAGGCACCAGATGTTCGGAGACAACGGGGCAGATTCAGAAAGGGTTGGATCTTGTGTAATGGAAATGGTAGAAAAGGGTGGAAACGTCCACTGTAGAAAACGGGGACATGTAGGATAGGACAGTGCTGGGAGACGGTGGCCAGCTCGCATTGGACTCTGGGATGCTGGAGGGACGTCCCCGGCATGTGCCCATCAGGCAAGAGAGCTACAAGGCTAGAACTTGGGAGCAAGGATAAGACGAAGACAGAACCCGAGGGAGCCAGTCCCAGAAAGAACGGTAGGCGGGTGGGTAAAGGTGTTTTGACCACAGATTGTGAGAAGCTTTGAGGGAATATGTTATTTTCTGGAAGGAAGAGGAGAATTGGAAATTCCACGGAAATCACCCGACCCACAGCGAGAGGGGGAAAAAATCTCCCAGCCCTCCCCAAAGCGCCTCCAGCCACAAGTCGGAGGGGAACCGGAGGGATGGGAGCCACTGAGGCAGAGAGCAGGGGCAGGGGCTCTAGGAGCCCTGCAAGTGGGAGGCAGCGCTGGGCAAGGGGACAGAAGGTCATGTTCAGGGACGAGGAAAGAGCCCCTTGAGTTTTCCTGCCCGCATGACAAGTGCCCAAAGTGCATTAACGACGCTGTCATCCCGGTGTAGAGACACAACCATCTGCCCATGTTACACGGCGAGAGAACTGTGGACACTGAACTGCGAATTAGGGAGATTGTGTGTAGCATGGAAGGAAAAGGCTCGAAACGTCACAAAATACCCACCCCCAGGATATTCTGGAGCATCCATCTCATTACCCGTCTGTGAACCAGCCGAGAGTGGGGCGATGCCCAGTGTCTTCTCTCCCGGGGAGTAAACTAATGGCTGTCAACCCCGGCCGCCTCGCTCCCGTCCCTGCCATGAGATCAGTCACAGGGTCACAGTCTGTCCCCCAGCCTCTCCGTTTCAGATCACTGGAAGGGTCCACCCTGCGCCCAGCCCAGCGTGCATTTCCTAAGCATGGATCCAGATGAACGTCCAAAGGACGTCCAAGAAACCAACGCACCTGTGCAACGGGCGCTCTGATGAAGGCACAAACGTGACCAACGACTGCCATCTTCCCCAGGGAACCACGCCGTGTCATGTGGCCCTCGCCTCAGACCCTCCCTCGCTCCACATCTTGTGTGCCAGACTCATCCACGTTCTGACCCTCTGTCCATTCTCACTGTTGTACCGGATTCCGACGTCAATGCAACCCGACTTAACTGCCCACTCTACCGCGGACTGTCGTTTCCAGCTTGAGTAGTGCTGTTCCAGACGCGCTGGTGCACGTCTCTTTGTGAACCCGCTTGCACCCTGCTATTTCATATCTCTACTTTCATATCTGGAGTTGAGTGGGGAGTTCAGCTTTAGTAAATACCAGTAGCTTTGGGTCAGTTTACAATCGCACCAGAACTGTGTGAGAGGTCGGGTGGGGGTATATCCCCACCCTCACCCCCAACATTTGGTATTTTTCATCCTTTTTTCTTTAGTTCATCCTGATGGAGACAAGTGGCTTTGCCTGGTGGTTGTGTTTTACACTTGCCTGACAATTAAGAAAATTGAGCCTCTTCTCATGTTTATAGGGGATTTTGATACACTTGTTTCACTTGTCTGTGCAAATGTATTGTTCCCCTGGGTTATCTGAACGTTTTATTAATTTTAGAAGTCATTTACATGTTCTAAATACAAACTGCCTGTAACATTCCACTTACCTAGTATATCTATCATCCATCCATCTTTGTTCCTTTCCCCTTTCTACCCCCCCCACCTTCTTCCCTTCCCTCCTTCCTTCCCTCCTTCCTTTCTTTCTTTTTCCTTCCTCCCTCCCTCCTTTCTTTCTTTCTCTTTCTTTCTTTCCTTCTTTCCTTCTTTCTTTCTCTCTTTCTGTCTTTCTTCTTTCCTTCTTTCATCTGTCATCCATTATCTGTTCTTCATTTTGTCCCTTAATATAGGTGTGTTTTTTTTCCATTCTGTTAACGTCGTCTTCTGCTAAAGAGAAGTTCTTAAGTTTTTTTTTAATGTTTATTTATTTTTGAGAGAGACACAGAGACAGAGAGAGACAGTGTGTGAGCTGGGAAGGAGCAGAGAGAGAGAGAGGGAGGCACAGAATCGGAAGCAGGCTCCAGGCCCCGAGGTGTCAGCACAGAGCCCGATGCGGGGCTCGAACTCACGAGCTATGAGATCATGACCTGAGCTGAAGTCGGACACTTAACCACCTGAGCCACCCAGAGAAGTGAGAACTGAGCCCCGAGAAGTTCTTATTTTAATATGGTCCAATTGTCGTCTTCTTTCTTTTATAGTTAGCACTTTTGTCTCACTCCTTCCACTACGCTTAAGCATTTGTGTTCTCCAGCAGCTGTTCTTGCCTCTTACTCTGTATCCTTCTCCTGAAGTCATGTTTTCAGCTGTGACAAGTGTGTGCAGCTTCGCAAATTTCCAGCCGAGATCACATTCCTGATTTCTAGATCTAATGTACACACAGTGAAATGCACAGATGCTAAGTGTGAAATTTGATGAGTTAAAAAACATATATATATATCATATATATGTATATATGATATATGTATATATCATATACACATATATATGTATACATATCATATACACATATATA
>NW_024412445.1:5755128-5819852 GCF_014898765.1 Herpailurus yagouaroundi | reverse complement strand
TATACACATATATATGTATACATATCATATACACATATATATGTATATATATGTATATACACACACACACGTGCACATACACATATGTGTGTATATAAAACCCTCAATATAATAAAGACCTAGAAAGTAGAAAGTTTCTTCACACCAACCTCTTCTTTATAGGCAACCATTGTGCTTTTTATGGCCTCTGATTGGATTTGCTTATTCTAGAACCTCACACAGAATTGACTAATTATGATGGGAGACTCTCTCAGCCCCTTTTTCTTTTCTCGACATAACGCTTTCGAGAATCCTCCAAAGCGTTGTGTTTTTACAGTCCACAATTTTTATTGCTGAGAAGCATTCAATTTTATCATGTCAATACACCGCCATTTTTGTATCCATTCTCCTGTTGGTGAACATCGGGCTCTTTCTAGTTTGGAGCTGTTGTGTATCAAGCTGCCACGAACAGTCCTGCACAAGAATTTTTGTGGAGACGTGTTTCATTTTCCGCTGGGTCATGAAATATTAACCTTTCTATTTTTAGTTGTATCTGATTTGCTACTATCTCCTTCAGTATTTATTACATCTAGGTTCATGAGACATATTGGTTGGTCTACAATTACCCTCTCTTAGGCTTCTTTTTAGGCTACGCTGCTCAGGGATATTCTGGTTATGTAAAATAAGTAGTGAAACTTCCATCTGCCTCTAATTTCTGGAAAAAAAATGTTGGCGTAAGATTGGTATTGTTTCCTTCTTAGATGTTTCATAGAATTTAGCAGAGAAACCACTTGAGTATGGAATTTTTTTAAGAGATGGTCTTTGATTATGAAATCACTTTTATTTTTATTTTTTTAATGTTTATTTATTTGTTTTGCAAGAGAGAGGGTGCATGTGAGCAGGATCGGGAGAGGGGCAGAGAAAGAGAGAGAGAGAGAGGGGGGGGGCAGAGAGAGGATCCCAAGCAGGCTCAGCCCTACAGGGGGCTCTGTCTCATCAACTGTGAGATCGTGACCTGAGCCAAAATCAAGGGTCAGATGCTTAACCGACTGAGCCACCCACGTACCCCTGAAATAAAAACTTTAAAAATATATACAGATAGCCGGGCACCTGGGCGGCTCAGTCGGTTAAGCGTCCGACTTCGGCTCAGGTCATGATCTCACGGTCCGTGGGTTTGAGCCCCACGTCGGCTGCTGTGCTGACAGCTCGGAGCCTGGAGCCTGCTTCGGATTCTGTGCCTCCCTCTCTCTCTACCTCTCTCCCACTTGCACTCTGTTTCTCTCTCTCAAAAATAAATAAAAATTTAAAAAAAAATTAATGATATATACTGGTAGTCATAGGTTCTCTTTGATCCATTTTTGAAACTTTATTTTTAAATAAGTTGCCTGTAGTGTTTATGTTGCCTTATTTGTTGACGTTAGGGTGTTCTTTATACTCCCTATGATCTTTTTATCATCTCTAGGATATGAATGGATATCCAGCCTTTCATTTATGGTTTTGACACTTTGCATTCATTATAATGGTTTTCCTGAGCCACAGTGTTAAGGGACTTGGATTTCATTAATCTCTCCACAGAATCAACTTTGGCCTTTGTTAATATTCTACATTTGTTTTCTCTCTGTTATAATTCATTCATTTCTGCTAGGTATTCCCTATATGTATACATTTATGATTATTCTTCTTCATAATTCCTTAAGTTCCTAAGGTGGAAATTTAATTTACTTAAACATGTCACCTTCTCTAATAAACATTTAAAATCATACATGTCCACGGGCACCCGCATGGCTCATGGCTCAGTCAGTTAAGCATCTGACTGTTGATTTCAACTCAGCTCATGATCTCATGGTTCGTGGGATCAAGCCCTGAGTGGGTCTCTGCACTGACAGTGCAGAACCTGCTGGGGATTCTCTCTCCCTTCTCTCTCTGCCCGTCCCACCTCTCAAAAATAAATAAATAAATAAATAAATAAATAAATAAATTCTTTAAACACTAATTTAGCTGTATTCCATAATTCTTTATATGCCACATTTCAAATATCAGTTGATCGAAAGTATTTTCTGACTTCTCTTGCCATTTCTTCTTTGAGAAATGCATTATTTGAATGTTCATAAATTCTTACATATTTAGGTCTTTTAAGAGTGTCGTATTTCGTTGTGAATTTCAAATGATTTTCTGTAAAGTCAGAACATCTATTCTGTAAGATTTCATTCTCAAATTTTATAGCCACTTAGTTTACAGTGGAAGATATGGTTTCATTTGGTAAATATTGGCTATGCCATTAAACAGAATGTGAATTCTGCAGTTATTGTGGGTAGTATTCTATAAATGTTGATAGTCTTCTCATATCTTTTATAATCTTAAGGACTTTTTTTGTCTAGTTGTTTTATCAGTCACTGAGAAAAGGGCATTAAAGTCTCTGTACGTGTAGGTTTCTCTATTTCTTGTATTAGTTCACTTAGTTTATGCTTTGTCTTCCCCTATTATCAGATGATGGTTACAATGGTTATATATTTCTAATGAATTAACCTCTTTACATTTATATTGATATTTTATAAACCTCTTTATATTTTATGTTTATAAAATGTCCCTCTTCCAACATGCATAGTACTAACAATAATATCTTATCTTGGGCCCCCGAAATATCCACGCCCTAATTCCCAGAATCAGTGACTATGTTACATGGCAAAATGACCTCGGCAGATGTGATTTAGTTAGGGAGCTTGTGGTAGAGAGATTTCCCTGAAATATCAGCGTGGACACAGTCTGATCACACAAATCCTTAAAATCGGAGAAATTGTCCTTGCAGGGAAAACCCCGAGGGAGTTGTGACCAGGGAATAACGATCACAGGAATGCAAAGTTGCTGGCTTGTAAGACGAAGACATTACTCAGCAAATGTAGGAAACTTCGAGAAGCAGGGAAAGGCAAGAAAAATAATCTCACCTAACCTGCTAGAATAAAAGAAAAATAGTAATAATAACTGAATGAATATGAAAAAGTCAAAACATGTCAGCATCGCATGTAATTTTATATTTTTGTTTTGCTCTGTCTTACAGGGGAAAAAGTTAATACATATTACCTTTGTAACTAAGAAGTTTACGGCAAATTAGAAAAAAATAGCATTTAACAGAGATATAATTAAAAGATTTTAAAATAATGAGTTAACACAAAAAAATTTAAAACAAATTCTCCCCCTACAGACTACAGACAGGAATACAGCCCTAACAATTTGATTTTCACCCAGTGAGAGCCCTGCCAGACTTTTAATCTATAGAACTTTAAGATAGTAAGTTTTCAGTGTTTTAAGGCACTAAATTTGTGATAATTTATTACAATAGTAGTATAAAGCTAGTACAATTACTTCATCTGATATTAACACAGACATGCCAATTTTTTTTTCTTCCCTCTTTTCACTTTCAAACTATTTCTGTCTTTATATTCAAACTGCTTCTTTGGGAGAATTAGGACTTGTGTTTTTTGTGCAGTCTGAAAATATCTGCTTTTTAATTTGAGACTTTTCTTTCATTTGTATTTAATGTAATTATTGAAATTGTTGTATGAAAGTTTGCCACTTTGCTATGTGTTTTCTATTTTTCCCATCAATTTTTTGCTCCTCTACTCCCGTCCTATTTTGGGTAAACAAGATATTTTCAATATTTCATTTAATATTCTCTAAAGACTTTTAGCTATTTTTTTTGTACTTTTGTGGTTGATCTAGGGATCAAATTATGCATCTTTAACTTACCACAATCCATGTAGAGTTAATATTGTATTACTGTATGCAATATATAAGAATTTTGCAACGATATAACTGAAAATACACCAGTCTTTGTAATATTGTTGTTTTATATATATATATAAATTATTTATATATATAATTTATTATATAATTATATATAACTATATATAATTATATATATTATTATATATAACTATATATAATTATATATATTATTATATAATAAATAATATATATTATATTGCTGTTTTTATGTGATGTCCCACTCCTTCAACTTAAATAATTCCTTAAATATATCTCTAATGAAATTCTGTTGGTAATGAATTTTGTCAGCTTTCATTGATTTGAAAATATCTTTATTTTATGGGGTGACTGGGTGGCTCAGTCGGTTAAGCATCCGACTTCAGCTCAGGTCATAATCTCACGGTACATGAGTTCAAGCCCCACATCAGGCTCTCTGCCCCAGCTCGGAGTCTGGAACCTGCTTCAGACTCTATGTCTCCTTCCCTCTCTGCCCACCCCTGCTTGTGCTCTCTCTCTCCCTCTCTCAAAAATAAACATTACAAAATTTTTTTAAAAAGAAAATATCTTTATTTTGCTTTTAGTTTGAATGATATTTTCATTGGATATATAACTCATATTGGCAATTCTTATTTTTCCAATGCCATAAAGATGTCGTTCCATTGTATCCTGATCTCCAATGACTTTATTGGGAAGTAAGATCTTATTCATATCATTACACCCTTCTATCATATGTGTGGTTGTGTGTGTGTGTGTGTGTGTGTGTGTGTGTTTCCTTCTGGCTTCTTCAGGATTTCCCCATTGTCATTGGTTTCAGTAGTGTTAACTATGATGGACCAAAGTTTTGGGTTTCTGATGTTGTTGATTTGTTCCCCCTGCATGGAGTTTGCAGGGGTTTTTTGGATCTAGAAGTGAATGATTTTGAACAAATTGGGGGTCTTTCACCTGATGTCTTCATGTTTTTTTCTTAATAATTTTTTTCTCCTCTTTTTCTGGTACTCCAAAAATGTGTTTGATACTGTTTGATGGAGTTACTGAGACCCTGTTAATATATTTCCATTTATTCTGTCTTTTTGATATTATGTAATTCTTTACTGATTTATTTTAAGCTCACTGGTAATTTCTTTAGTTATGTCCTTTCTGCTATTAATTCCATTAGGGAGACTTTTCATTTCAGATATTATAGTTTTTATTTATATATTTTCCAAGTTTTTCATAGTTTCCATTTCTTTACTAAGACTACCTCTTCACTCATTATGACCCTCTTTATCTTAAAATTTTGATTACTTATAATAGCTGCTTTAAAAGTCTCAACTGCCCATTTTTGTAATTAGAAAAAAACCTCTTGGCTGTTAATTCCAATATTGGAGTCATCTTAGGATCATTTCCTGTTACTGCTTCTTTTAAGCATAGGTGATATATTCATGTGTCTTCCATATCTAGTCATTTTGTGTTAGGTACTCATCATTGTGAATGATTCATTGAGTATGTTATAGAGACTGAGTTCTGCTGTCTTCCTCTGAGTATAGTTTTTGTTCTCACAGCCAGGTGGAGTACTGTTTTCAGAAATTAGCTCTTTGGAATTGTATAGGTTTGAATTTGCATTTGATCAGAATGGGCCTATTTTAATGGAGAGCCTGGGGTACTTACCAAGCTCTTCTAATTTGTTAGGATTCAAACTCCAAACTCTGTCTCTCTTGTCATGGCGGCAGGTAATGTATTTGCTCTGATATTTCCGGCTTCCCACTCTAGTTAACCACTGAGTTCCTTGCGGTCTTCTCCAGGTGCACAGCTCAGTGGTTAGTGAGACCTTTGAGAAGAATTTTTGTATAGACGTGTGCAATCTCTCTCTTCAATTCCTCCTTTTGGAGATTCCAACTTTCAGTTTTAAGCTCCTCTGATAGCCTCAATCCCCTTCCTTGTGCATCTCAAGCCATAATGACTGTGGCTTTCTACTTGAACCCTACTTTCTCAATACTGTCTTCACTCAAAAGTCTCTTCTGGAGAAAATGTCACTTCCTCCTTTCAGTGGTCAATCATCTCCATATTCTTTTGGCTTCAGTTCACTTTCCAGGACTTACAAATAGCCTGGTGTTTAAAAATTCTTCATTCAGAGTTTACTGTTACGTGCTATAGTATGTGTCTAAGACAACTCATTATACCATCACTAGAATTGGAATCCTCTGGAGAATTATTTCTACCTGACTCTTGAACAGCCTTTTCTGGATTGCCCATTAACTCTTTACCTCACACTACACATGGCAGCTTCTCTCACCCATATGCCCTCTGTAAATATTAAGTTACAAAAACCACTTACATACTTATTCTTAGTTTAATGAATACATATTTACTAGATGCCTACCGTGAGTCAACAGCTGTTTGAAATAATGGTTATAAGAGTGAGCAAGTCAAACACAGCATTGCCACATGAGGCTAATTTTTCCTTGACATCATCCCTTATATTGAGCTAGTCACCAAGTTTCTTGATTCATCTCCGCAGAACTCTGAAGTTGGCCCACATTTTTACACCCTCATAGCTATGTAATTCTGGTGCTTTTGTCTTGTGTAGACACTGAAAATGTCTCTAAACCTCTAAACCCCTTCCTCCCTTCCCAAAGAACATCTTTTGTGTTTCCTAAGTGATCTTTCTAAAGATAAATATTAACATATTACTTCCATTTTTAAAATCATCCAATTTCTGTCTATTATGGACTTAAAGGTGAAATCAAATAACCAGTAGATCTACAAGAGCCTTTTATTGTTGAGAAAGAGAGAGACAGAGTGTGAGCAGGGGAGGTGCAGAGAGAGAAGGAGACACTGAATCTGAAGCAGGATCCAGGCTCTGAGCTGTCAGCACAGGGCCCGATGTGGGGCTTGAACTCATGGACCGTGAGCTCATGACCTGAGCTGAAGTCAGACGCCCAACCGGCTGAGCCACCCAGGTGCGCCTACAAGAGCCTCTTCTTTAGCCCTTTACTGACTATGTTTCGGCCCCATCTCTCCTGGTTTCCCACATGCACCTTTTTCAGTCATATTTAAATAGCTAGACTTCACCACCTATAACATGTTTTCCAATATTTTTGAGAAACATTTCTTGTATATTTGCACATTCTGTTCCTTCTTATTGGAGGGATTTTTATCCAATAACAGTTTAATATGTGATTATCTTCCAAAAATCCCTTTGAATTTCAACTCATGCTCTTCCATTTTTAAGCAAACTTGTGCCTCCTCCAAGTAAAATAACCCTGGCCAAAGAAAGATTTCTGCCACTTACTATGTATTGTCTATCATGGCCTGGCACTATAACCTAGTGTCTTCTGGCTTATCTTGCAAAACAGAAAAAATAGCCAAGGACCTCATCACATCCATCTCTGGTTAGCAGATAACACAAGACCAGGTCTACTCCCCACCTCATTGTTAGGGAAATGGAAATTGAATAGAAAACAGGGTTGACACCCCCTTGACAAATGCATTAGTTTGATCCAACAACTAGCTTTGCTTTATTCACAAAGAAGACAGAGAATTAGTTCAAAGTACGTACGCGGTTATGTCATTTTTATTTCTATTTATGTTGGAATTTGTTGTAAGGCGGCGGGTACATTTCTCTCAAGGTTATCTGTCTACTCAGGGTTTATTAGGAAAACAACAACCAAAAAAAAAAAAAAAAAAACAAACCCCAGAAAACAAAAAACAAAACAAAACAACAAAGCAAAACAAAGCCTTCGATCATGTTTTACTTCATCAGGTCATATCCATTATAATCTGACTTGCTGTATGAATATTCCTCAGTAGGACGATTTGAGACGATATAATTCGTTGATGTTAATTACTCCCTGTCCACATTCTCTTCCAGCTTAAGCAATCCTTTTAATTATACCTTTTCACGAATAGATTAATCTTCCAATGGGTGTCATTTCAATGTTTTCTCCACTCATGAATTGAACAGAATTTAAGCCTGGGAGGGAACTTAGAAAGCACCTCACAGAGTGCTTCTCAAATTTGGAAACATGAACCCTGTGGGCCTATGGTTTGCATGGCTGGTAGGGCGGGGTGGGGGGAGGTGAGGTGTCTGAAAAGCTACAAGAAAAAACTCTGGAACATATCAGTTTTCCCCAAAGCTTTGGGGAGAGAAGGAAGTCAAATCATGTAGTTTGCAACTAATTAAAGAGTCATTCCCCATTAACAAAACATGTCTATGTTATGAAGTAGAATGCAAAATTCACGTTAGTGGTTAATCAGCGCATTTCAAAGAAACCTGAGCTTGCGTTGGGTAATTTAAGAGGAATTGTAATCTATTCTCTTTCTTTCTTTTGCAGAGAGTAAAACATGCTCAAGGCAGCGTGAATTAGCGGATATACTTCAGAGCTTTTATGACTCTGAGTCCACCCCTCTACCCACTCTGCACTGCTCATTACCCATTTGGGAGGTTTTCTTTAGCTACCATGATACGGAGCAAGGTCTCGGACAACGTTTTCCTTTCCTATCAGGCTCTCGTCTAGCTCCGCACATGGTCTCATGGTCACACCAATGGAGCTACATCACCTCTAACTCATAGTATTCTGTACGATGACATTTTAGCTTACAGAAATGAGGGTTTACAGAGATTTAAAATGTTGAAGAAAATAAAAATAACAGCGTGGAGCTAAGATCCAAACCACCCATTGAATTCCAAATTCCACCCGTTTTCCAGGATGGTTCCGAGTGACAACTCAAGTGGGTCTATATGAACGGTAACCAGCAAGTTGTGTGTTTATACTGTAACACTTGAGGATTCATTTTCAATGGGGCTCCCATAAGTTATTAATTGAACGAAGCTTGTAGATTACCGTCTTCCTTTGGTCCCAACAGCTCCCCTCATGGGCGACCAGTAGCAGCTAGATTTACACACTTCTCCCACAGATTCCAGATGAACATTTTCTGTTGAAATGAAGGACACCTGACGTTTTTTTTGCTTTTTTTGTCAACCTTGGAATACCATCCCATGACTTTGCCCTAAAAGGTTTCTCTCTAATCCACAGGAATAGAATAGTCATGAAGTCACTAAAGGTTTCTGAGGCAGAATTTGTTTAAAATAACTGATTACATTGGTAATTAAAAGCATGTAAAATGTTACTTGTTTTCCTCAATTCTTCAAAAAATCTTCATCCGTGTATAACCATAGGTATGTTTCTTAAAATAAAGAATTCCGTAAAGTATAGCCTAATTTGCAATCATGAATCTCCTTTTTTGCCTAATAATGTAAAGCATAGCAGTCCCTAAACACACGCTAATAGTCAGCATTAAAATTGCATTGATAATCTGCTTAATAAACCCAAGTGCTAGGTAAACCAACAGTTATATTCCTGAAAAAGGTAACAAGTATAATCAGCCGGGCACAGGCAGCCACATATCTTTTAGAAGTTGTGAAAATGTCATAAATGCAATGAGCATTTTATTTAATTGGCATGATTTAGAAAGTCCGGCCATGTGCCCGAAGCAGAATTTTTTTTCTTTAGGGTGTGTTACACGTGGAGTTCCTTCGAGGAGATAGGCTCTTGCAGGAGGGAGGGAATTCTCAAACCACCTGTGGGGGGAGCCGTCTTGAAGAAAAAAAATTATGCTCTGGCTCTGTGGATATAACTAAGAGAGACAAGTATTGCATGCTATTTATTTATCTAGTTAGATCTGTTGAGGTCTGCCACCAGAGAAGAACTTTAACTCCTTAATTCTAGGTAGCACGGCTTTCTGAATGAAATAAGGCACCATTCCCAGGAGGAAACGGTGACTCAAGCCTTAGAAAGGCTTTCCTGATGGAGTGTGCTTACGTGTCCTCGAAATAATGTACTTCTTTGTCCTCCTTGCTTGGTCTCGTGGATTGGGCCAAATCAACTTAGAAAAAAACGTGGTTATGGCAGGGAAGAGGCGTGGGAACTGCTCCCTGGGAACTTCCAACATTTCACTTTGACCCCAGGGGAAGAAACGAGTGAAAGATACGCATCTCATTTGGCAGAAAGTGAGCCCAAAAGAGAATGGAGCATCTCAGAAGCCAAAGCCAGACTGCACTGCAAGACGGAGGGAGGGCGTCGTCGCTTCCAATGCTGGTAAGATGTGGAGTAAGTTCCAGAAAGAGAAGTGGTCTTTGGCCTGGGAAAGCAAAGGCCACTGCGATTTGGACAAAAATATTCTAGAATGAGTGGGAAAGTCTTCGTAGGTAGGAGAAGCAGTAGGAATTGAGAAAACACAGACAACGCCGACGGAAAGCTTTCCTGTCAACAGACTGCACAACCACGATGGGATATGAAGACATCCTGGCAGGGTCCAACTCGCTCAAGTTTAATCCACCCTCCATTATGCAGTTTGGAGTTCTTAAGATCTTTCTCTACAGTCAAGGATACTTTGAAGTCAAGGATCCTTGACTTCAAATAGTTTACAGCCTAATATGGGATATTTATTGATGCCTGTGGATAAATAAAACAGAGACTGTGGAAGAATTAATTAAGAAGGTACAGATGCAAGTCCAGTGGGATACTTGGAGTGGGGAGACCGGGGGAAGGAGTGATCACGAGGCCGTCTAGGGCAATTAACACTTGAAGGCGAGCCCTGAAGGATGGAGAAGGTTGTGACATGTGGAGACATGAAGGAGGGAAGGGTAGAGAGATCAAGTAGTGACCGCACATTTGCTTGATTTAGCTCAAGCATAAGAGCATGTGAGGGGAAACAGAGGAAGAGAAACTGAGATGTACAACAGTAGCCACGGCTTCGATGACCTTGAATGTGGACTCAAGAGCACGGACAGGTGAGAGTATCTACAGCAGTGGAATCAAAGTCTGTATTGAAGTGGCCTGAGCATGCATGAAGCATATGTAAGTATTATAAATATCCACACCGTGAGTTTTGAGCTATATCGTCAACATAAAATAAGAAGCCCAGTCGGTTGAGCGTCCGACTTCAGCTCAGGTCATGATCTCACGGGGGTAGCAGCTTGGGCTGGGAACTGGAGTCACATCCCTCGGCTTGTAATCTGTCTGCACCACTTACTACCTACATCGATTATGGGCCATATCCTCAACCCCTTCTTTGGTACATGACAGAGGCCCAAAGGAGTGTCACCTATGGTGATTGCAATATCCCTCCCAAGTCCTGGAGAGGCATCCATGACCTCGGAGCCGGGTCAGTGAGAAGGAGGCCCCCGAATGAAGGTGGGGAAAAAAACGTAGCCAAGGCCAGAATGAGAAGAGCGTGGCAGCTCAGAGAAAGGAATTGCAACTCAATTTTAAAGGTAATAGGGAGCCACTGATTACTTTTAAGAGAGGAAGAGACACTATTGGACACCATCAGAAGTGTTCTTTATGCAATAAACCCGCCTACGGACTGCAGTATAGCAAGAATTATTCACTCAGGGATTCTTTACCCAAATGTACATCGAATACTTCCTGAGCTACTAGCTGGATTTGCAGAAATAAACAAATCAGACATGATCTCAGTGGGATGGGCCTCACAGGATATCAAGACTGAAGCGGGAGAGGCCAGGCCAGGGGCACCAACGCATGCGCGTTGGAAATAGTGACGTTCACGGAAGCAGAGGACCCGAGCCACGGGTACACTTTCCCCCACAAAGGGCAGGGTGGGAATGCACACAACTCCCGAGACCGGCAAGGACTGGGCCCTGACGCCAACCTGGTTGGCCTCCTCTTCCCCTCCCCAGAGTGAACGGAAGTGAAATCTGCAAAAGGCCCCTTGGATTTTAATCAGTGTGTTCCACACATCTCCCGTGTGGGCAGAACACCTTGCTTAACTGAGTGAACCAGGAAAACAGAAGGTCCTGCGTCAAGCCCTTTCCCTCCAAGGACCTCGGTGCTCAGACATGAGTCACCCTCTCCGGCTGAATCTCCCGCCCAATACGGATTCTCACAAAACTGCAAGTGCCAGAATCTTCTCTGGTGCTCAGCTGATCCTCTCTCCACCTTAGATGTTACTTACTCTTTCCCCACTCTTTACGCAAGCCCAGAACATCTTTCGATTGCCAGGTTAAATATCATATCATTTTAATCCCACTCAAGTTCCCAGCATTTTGTTGTGCCTTTCTGATGAAAACTTGTTTTGTCTGGGCCTTTCTCACGGGCCTCAGCATACTACTTTATTATTTTCATTGGCATCTCTCTTCCCACAAGATGCGTAGCTCCCGAGAATCTAAGCGTGTCTGCTTATATCAGCGTGCACTTACGGCGCATCGAGTTTTCTACAGAGTAATAATTAAACAAGGAAAAACAGAAGGCTCGTTGTCCACATTTTGTGTTTTGTATTCTTGTTCGTACTAAAGATTCACGTCAAGTTATTGGATGTGCACTATTACTAACCCAACATTGCAGATAAGGAAACTGAAGTACAGAGAGACAGTATAACGTATCTAACATTGCATACACAGAAAATCACAGAATCCAAATGATCAGATCCAGAGAAAGGTATTCAAATTGGGTAGGCCCCCGTGTCCTCTGACTGAAAATGCTTTCTGAGTGCTCAGGCTCTGTGCTGACAGCTCAGAGCCAGCTTCTGATTCTGTGTCTCCCTCTCTCTCTGCCCCTTCCCTGCTCATGCTCTGTCTCTCTCTGTCTCAAACAGAAACAAAAATTTTTAAAGAGTGTATAAGGGCACCTGGGGGGCTCAGTCGGTTGAGCGTCCGACTTCAGCTCAGGTCATGATCTCACGGTCCGTGGGTTCGAGCCCTGCGTCAGGCTCTGTGCTGACAGCTCGGAGCCTGAAGCCTGCTTCGGATTCTGTGTCTCCCTCTCTCTGTGCCCCTCCCCTGCTTGTTCTCTCTCCCAAAAGTAAAGAAACATTAAAAAAAATTTTTTTAAGTGTACAAAAAGAAAAGAAAAATATAAAATGCTTACTGAGTGTTGACGGGACAGGTTCTGCCCTTCACGCTTCCATATTGCATGAGGCAGGAGAGGACGGGTTATTTTGCCGTGACAATCAGTCCTCATATCTTAGTGGTTTCATATAACAAAGCTTACTTTTCACTCACGCTACGTTTCCACGTTACATCGATGGAGCAACATCTCCACCCCTGCCTTCAAAGCTGTGGAAGGTAAAGAGCAAGGCAGAAAGTCCTGACCAACCACCAGGTGTTTTCGCTCCGAGTTGATACCCATCATTTCCTTAGCCAGATGAAGTCCCGTGGGCACGCCTAACTTCAGAAGGATGGAGCGTTCCACGTCCCATGTGCCCGGAAAGAGACATACACCAGATATTGATGAAGTCACATGGTCTTCCACGCAAGTTGAAACCCCTTCATCCTGACAACAGGGCAGTGGGGCAGGTAAGGTGATGAGTCAAGAATCACAGATGAGGAAGCTGAACCCGGACGTGTAACTCGCTGATGTGTTCGTGCAGCAGAAGTGGCAAAGAGGCTGGATTCAACCGAGGCGGTCCAGCCCACACTTCATGTTCTTGTCTCCTGCACTTCTGCTGCTCCAGGGATGATAAATCTCACCTGCCCCAGGCAGGGCTCGTGACAATTTTAGGAGCCCATGAAAATGTTTTATGTTCTAGTGTCTTTTTATTTTTTATTTTTATTTATTTATTTTTCTTAATGTTTTTATTTATTTTTGAGACAGAGAGAGACAGAGCTTGAGCAGGGAAGGGGCAGAGAGGGAGGGAGACACAGAATCAGAAGCAGGCTCCAAGCTCTGAGCCATCAGCACAGAGCCTGATGCGGGTTTGAACTCAGAGACTGTGAGATCATGACCTGAGCTGAAGTCGGACGCTCAACCGACTGAGCCACCCAGGCGCCCCTCTAGTGTCTTTTTAAATCAGAAGAAAAGAAAAGGAATATAATCCGACCTGAGTGATACGTGTCATTCTACCAATGTCACTGTGAGAAAATTTTACGTATGTATAAACGTACACTTGCATATACTTGTATATATATATATACAAGACCCAGTATACATATGTTTACGTTTTTATATATATTATACACACACATATATCTGTGTGTGCATGTATGTATACATACGTATAGAATGTGTGTGTGTGTGTGTGTATACAGTAGTGGTCTAACAAGGCAGAAGCACCCAGGGCCCATTAAATTCATAATGTGTTCTTCTTCTTTGGGTCATTGACTGTGTGACTTAAGTAAGCAAGTGTGTTTAAGCATTTAGGAAATCGCCGGGACAAATCCAGAATATTGGACTTTAACCTACAGTGACACAGTAGACCCGTGAAAGTTTATACACAGAGGTGTGTGTTGATGAACGTTGAATCGCAAAGAATCCAGTCTGTGTTCACTGCTGAACTCTTAAAACCACTGGTGCTCAGAATGGGGTGAGAGAACCACATATTTCCTATGTCTCTAAGAGGGCCTTGAATCCCACCTTCTGGCCTTCTCACTCTTTTTTTTTTAATTTTTTTAACGTTTATTTATTATTGAGAGACAGAGAGATACAGAATATGAGCAGGGGAAGGGTAGAGAGAGGGGGAGACACAGAATCTGAAGTAGGCTCCAAGCTCCAAGCTATCAGCACAGAGCCCGATGCAGGGCTCAAACTCACAAACTGTGAGATCATGACCTGAGCCTAAGTCGGACGCTTAACTGACTGAGCCACCCAGGTGACCCTGGGCCTTCTCGTTTCTTGTGTAATACCCTCTCATTGGGTGCTGGCCGGAACAAGTGACTGGCATCTAAGGAATAGAATATGGCAAAAGCCACATAAAGATGAAGAGACCATGGCTTTCGTGCTGGACTGTCCTCTGTCACACACCTGTTCACTCCAAGGAAGACCAAACGCCATATTGTGAGGTGCTCTGTAAAGAAATTTGCGTGACAAGTCGCTGAGGCAGGTCGCCCCCAATCTTCGGGTGAGGAGATAAGACCCTCAGTCCAATTACAAGGGAAGAGTTGAATCCTACAAACTACCATCTAAGTGAGCTTGCGATATATGACCCTCCCTGTGCTGAGCCCTCACTTGAGGCCACAGCCCCCACCAACACCTAAACTTCACTTCATGAGATCCCCTAAGTCAGAGCCACCCAGCTAAGTCTGACTCACAGGAACAATGAGAACATGGATAAAGAAGACGTGGTTTATATACACAGTGGAATACTACTTGGCAACGAGCAAGAATGAAATCCGGCCATTGGCAGCAACGTGGATGGAACCGGAGGGTATTATGCTGAGTGAAATAAGTCAGGGAGAGAAAGACAGATACCATAGGTTTTCACTCATAGGTGGATCTTGAGAAACTTAACAGAAGACCATGGGTGAAGGAAAGGCAAAAAAAAAGAAAAAAAAATTAGTTACGAACAGAGAGGGAGGGAGACAAACCATAAGAGACTCGTAAATAAAACAAACTGAGGCTTGATGGGGGGCGGGGAGGGACGAGGGACAGGGGAAGCGGGTGATGGGCATAGAGGAGGGCTCCTGTTGGGATGACCACTGGGTGTTGTAGGTAAGGTATGAATCACGGGTATCTACACCTGAAACCAAGAACACATTATACACACTGTATGTTAGCTAATTTGACAACAAATTACATTCAATAAATAAATAAATAAATAAATAAATAAATAAATAAAATCAGGGTTTACTGCGTTAAGGCCCCCAAGCGTTGGGGGAGGTTTGTTACCCAAGGGTGGCCAACTAACACACCGTCCCACGTGGCCTTGGGGTTGAAAACCAGAGTCAAATCTCAACACAACCCACTTCTGCAGAAGGCATAGCAAATGACAAAGGAATTCCAGCCACCAGGGAAGCATCCGTGGAAGAGGATGTGAGTGAGGCCCGTGTGCTTGTGTGGAACCATCAGAATATAAATCTCGGTCAGGGGGTGCCTGGGTGGCTCAGTCGGTTGAGCGCCCGACTTCAGCTTAAGTCACAATCTTGCTGTTCGTGAGTTCGAGCCCCGCGTCGGGCTCTGTGCTGACAGCTCAGAGCCTGGGGCCTGCTTGTGATTCTGTGTCTCCCTCTCTCTCTGCCCCTTCCCCGCTCATGCTCTGTCTCTCTCTGTCTCTCAAAAATGAATAAACGTGAAAAAAAAATTAAAAAAAAAAAAGAATATAAATCTCGGTCAGGAAGAATGTAGTGACCTATGGCATATCACTCATGACTTAGACTTCACAGTTCCCACTCGGGACCCTGAAGCTGATCCTACTGCACTTGCTGGAATGAAACCTGGCCATCTGGGCACCAGACTGACCTATAACAAAAGAGGACGAGATGCTGGATCTCGTCCTTGACATGTCACCACGGAAGGATGAGGGGACCCCAGCAGAGACTGGACCTCCCAGGGACTGTGCAAGAGACTGGACCTCCCAGGGACTGTGCGACCATAGGTCAGGCCTTTTCAAATGTACCGGACCACACAGTCAGGTGAGTGTAGCAATCCAAGATTTAATGGAAATGTTCTATTAGGAAAAAGCTCCACGTACGTCCAGGAATGATGGGTACATTTCACTAACAGAGAGGCCGGATGTCCATGGCATCTCCTTTTTTTGCCCTGAAGCCCCTATTTAAAAGGACACTAATCTGGGGATATTCCCAATGCCCTCCTGATGGAGGAGGAAAGAATTATAACCTAGGTCACAGACATCCTAAGATAATGCCAAAATGCACTGGTGTCAGCAAACGATAGATTCTGCCTGTGGTGGCCCCAAAGAATAGTGGTGAGGGGGAATCTTCCCGAAGACAGTATTGAGAGAGTTTCCTGTGGTTCTCCGCTTCCTACGGAGAGAATTGGGCTGAGCTACAGAAATGCAGCATCCTGGACAGTGGCTAAAGCCAGGGCCAGTTAGCGAGAGCGGTCGAAGAAGCCAAGGTCACAGATCAAGGCCTGGGAAATTTTAGCAAATGGATGGACCAGTGGGAATAGGCAGGAAGTCGGCACATACGTAAGGCCTCACAGGAGTGCCCACCACAGAACCTCTTTCCCAAGGAGGCTCCCAACAGACAGGTGGACAGAATGGCTCATCTTTCTCTTTGGCCACCCCATTGCTGCACTGTGATTCTCCATTGACAGAGCAAACATGGCGGCAGGGATAGAGTCATACACAGGCCAAGGTCATGGGCTCTCTCTCTCTCTCTCTTGGGTTTGATAACCCAAGATAGGTTAGTGTTGTTCTCAACTCCCCAACAAGCCAAAAGCATGAGCACCATGATTTTATCAGACCAGCCAGTCCATGGACCCTTTAGCCACCCTGAAACGGTTAGCAATTGGTCCTTATTGGAATCCATACATACTTGTTATTGTGTATATTTGCATGTGGTTTGCTTCCCGGCAGGCGCAGCCTCAGCCACCGCTGCCACGCATGTGAAGACTTACAGAAGGTACCTGCCAACGTGGCATCCCCGTACAGGGTTGCACCAGACCAAGGGACACATTTTATGGCAAAAAACAAAAGGGATAACAATGGACATACATCGGACCCTGGGATGCACTGACCTTATCCAGCTGCATCGCGCCGACACGGCGAATCTAGTAGGAATGTGCAGGAACTTGTCAGCACTCACGTAACAGGTCACCTGAAGGACACCCCTTGCAAGGCGGGATGCTGCACTCTAGAAGGCAGTCCAACAACTCCTCGCAGGCCAACACAGCAATCCACAGAAGCAGTTCGAGCCCCCCTTCTCTCCACCTGAGGCCCAATGGAGTGAGAGATCCTAACTCCCAACAAACAAGGCTGCTGCCAGAAGGAGTCACAAGTGTGCCATGAAACTCCGCTGCGGCTGTCACCTGGTCGCTTGTGTTGAGGAACGGGTGTCCCTGGGACTGGCAGGATCGATTCCCCGGGCACGTTTGCAAGCTTCTTTGCTGGGTGGTGGCAGGAAACGGGTCATTGCAGCTACGGTGGGCAACCAAGAACAAGGCAACGGATTGCTTTCTACCTCTCCTTTCCAGGAAGAAGGGAGGGCTTCTTGGTTTGACAAAAATGGAGTCCCCAGGCGGTATGATAGGAGCCGAATGTAACTGAGATGGTTCAGGGCATGAACTCTGTGAGCTCTCGTGCTGTGCTCCAGACCCACTCGTGCTTCTGATGCTGCCACCCTTCCTGTGACCAGGCTTACACACAAGGGACAGGCCCACACAGGCACAGCCCGGTGGCACCCCACGGCATTCCCCTCTTGATCCCAACGGGGGCTCCCATTGTGTGTGCAAAACCTGGGAGCACCCGGAGTGAGACCTCTTTAGATTTAAACTATGGGTGATAGAAGTGGGCAAACGAATCCTTCCAGGTTTCTCCCCCCAAGGCTCTGCTTCTATACCTCCCGCGTCCTCTCTTTTTCCATAGGATCGACCCGTGTCACAAAGAGGCAGCTCATGGATTTTGCCCTCAGCTGCCATTTCCGACGAACCCAGGCTGGGAAACCTTCCAGGGCTCCCACCCCATGCCTGCCACAAGCCACCCCTCCCTACTAGATTACATGTCTTTCTGCCCTGGTCTAGCCAGAAATGACATATCCATTTCCCTGGTGACGGAGACTAGGGCTAATCGTCAGCAAACTTCTAAGAAGCTAAGGAGGGGACAGAAACGTAAGACACCCCCGATGTTCTGCTCCGAGATCCCACAGTTGCAACTAGCTCTGCCCACCCCATTCCCCTCTCCCGACCCTGACAGCTCTTCCTGTAGAACGGGTTGCCCTGCCCCTCGTGAGTACTTAATTACAGAGAGTCCAAATGCCCTGCCAAAACTCACCATTTTGATGAAAAGCTATGGATCCTCGGAGGCTCATAGAGACTCAAGCTTAGTGGGAAAACTTGTCACAAACTCTGGAACTCCTTCAGAGCCAGGTTAATAATCAATGGTGCGGGGGGGGGGGGGGGGGTAGGGGTGGAAAACCCATGTTTAAACACTTTCCTTTGAATAACATTAAATATTAAGTGATTTGCCCCCCACTGATAAATGACGAATAAATTTCCCCTTCCAGAGCGGTTTTAGTACTGCAGGTGAAATTCTCTACTTGCGCGCCTAAAGTAAGTTATTTTCCAATAGAAGCACAGGCAATCGTTATTTTGCAAACGCAGATGGCTTCTAACAGAACCAGATGGTCAAATCCCCGAAGTCCTCCCAGTTTATGAAGAATTTCCAAAGGATTACCAGGAAAACGGAGGGCTGACCCCCTGGAAATAGGCTTCAAAGGGTCCTGCAGAAAACCCTGTGTTGGTCCCATCAAAGGCGGGATGAGCGCCAGATCCCAGAGGCCTTCTGTTGTGAGGGATCGCCGGCCTCTTCTCCTCAAGAGACTGGCCCTGGTCTACCGCTGCTCCCAGTAGACAGGACTAGCACCGTAGGCTCCTATTTTGAGACCAAGCCTGGGAAGCACGCTACATTAATGCAAAGCGTTGGCCGTTCTGGAAAGACAATAATCCTTGATGGAGGGGTCACAGGCTTTACTCGCAGTTGGAGCCTGAGTTAACAGTAAGGCAACTGGATGGCTGAGCTGACCAGCAAGAGTGGGGAGATGTAAGGCACGTGGTCGGAAGCCACGGACTCAAGCCCCAACATGCTCCCCCAATGTGACGCTAAATGAGTGGGTCTACCTCTCCGAATCTTAACTTCTTCGTAGAAAGGAGATAGAAGGGACAAAGCCAAAAGGTGGTAATGAAAACTCAATATGATTTTGGTCTTCCAAAGTTTTAAGTGCTGTACAAAGGTAAGCTCTGTTTCCACAGTGACTTGACCTCTGTCAAGGTCCTTACCCTCTCTGAGTCACAGCCTCATCTGTGAATGGGGTTAAAAATAGCACCTAAACTATAGTCTATTGTCTATCGCAGTGCTTTTTAGGATGAAATACACTATTAAATACGAAAGTTTGTCAATGCCTGACACACCGTATCAATGTCTGTCATTGCTATTTTTTAATGTTTAATTATTTGTTTTCGGAGAGAGAGAGACCAAGAGTAAGTGAGCGGGGGAGGGCAGAGAGAGAGGGAGAGAGAGCAGATCCCAAGCAGGCTCCACGCTGTCGGTGCAGAGCCGGACGTGGGGCTCAAACTCATGAAACTAGGAGATCATGACCTGAGCTGAAACCAAGAGCCGGTTGCTTAACCAACTGAGCCACTCAGGCGCCCCCCCACCGTTCTAATTTCTACATAAAATGTATCTAACTCAGTATTGTATTTTTTATGTTATGTGTTTATTTCTTTGTTCTCTGTCTCCATGGCATGGGAGGAAAGCTGAGACTGGCTTCTTTACCACCATGCCTCTGATATACTGGAATCATATTGAGCATATATGTTAGGTTATAAGGTGCTGGCTTATTATACTTGAATAACCCATCGTGTCAGGGTTGGATTCAGTGGTCTCTCACATGTTACCCCCGAATAAGATAGAGTTGTATTTCTCCATTTTGCAAAACAGAGTTCCCAGGTGATCTCCCCAGGGCTGTTTGGACATCCCATAATTATTGGTGACTCAGACTGTTTCCCTTTGTCAGAACCATTTTTTTCATAACATGGCATGTGTCATCAAGGTTACTTAAAAATCCAAAATGGCTGTAGGTGTTCAGCCATGGTGACTGCATTCCACTTAGCAGGAAAGACACAGCCCTATTCCAACACATTTTCTTTGACATGGAACCAGCAAAACCTTTTCCGTGGCCATGCCTAGCAGAAAATGAGTCTGGGAAATCGTTGCCTGTGTTTTGTAACAAAGTCAAAGGGGATTGTGTCAAGAGAAGAGTGGATAACTGAGTTGAGAGGCAATGCCAAGCCATTAGTACCCTGATTGCAGCATTTAAATGATCTCTTCATATGTGTCTTACTTTCAAGACGGTGAGGACTCTGAGGACAGGGACCTCATCGACTTACTTTTCGTGTCAACAGAGTCTGGTTCAATGCTTCAGCACCTAGGAGGCATTAGATTTGCTGAAGGCACGATTAAAAGGATGAATAAATAATGTAATCAACAAACAAACAGATGTTTGAAGAGAAGAGAAGCATTTGGCAGATGCACTTCAGGACCCTCATTCTACATGAGTTTTTCAATTATTGAATCTAATATTTATCACCATTTAAAGTTTAACAAATTGCTTAACAGGAGATCCGAGATTATTCTGACATTTCAAATAAGAGAGACTTTTTCTTCGCAAACATTACAGGGCTATAAATTTTCATTAGTTACGTTTGCCCATTCCCTAATGTGGATGTGGCTTTTTTTTTTCTTTCCAAAGGTTAATTGTGTTTTTCAAATGTCTGCTTTTTCCTAACTCTCGCTAGGTACACTATTTAAACATAGTGACCTCATTCTTTTTCATATATTACTAGCATTTATTCTGATCTTGTTACTGATGAGATCTGAACATAACATTCCAAAACCTGACTTGGTTGCTTTCAAACGATATTGACTTCAATTTCTTTAGAAATTCTAAAGCTTTCGCAAGAATATGTCGTTTCTTTTCTAATATAAACAGGTGCATTTCATCGAAGCTTGCAGCTATAAATGAAACGCTAAGGCAAGGCGTAGATTCCTCTAAATCTTGAGGTTTCGAAAAAAAGAAGTGTGGAGAGTGCTGAGTTTCAAATATATTTTGATTTGAAATTAATTGCTGATTTAGATCCTAGGGCTTTTATCATCTGTGCATGTGTAACTAGAAACGCACTTGGAAATGTACCAAATTCCATGCATCATTAAGCACTTTAAATAATTAATAGTTGATTATTTTCTCTTTTAAGATGGCCCCATGCATAATTCTGCCTCGGCGATGAGATTGACCTTTAGGTTCAAATCAAGTTGCCTTTCTATTCAGAACGTAGTTCTTTACTCAGAGAGAATAATAAATGACACTGTCAACTTTATGCTATGTGAAGGGCTTAAGGCCTGGCCAATGTTATATAAACATTAAGTGAAGAGATCAATAATCATTGTGGTGACGCAATGCTCAACTTGGTGTTTTTAGTGGCTGACCCCTGGGACCCTTTGCTAAGCCACCGATTGTAATTTAGTAAGCAAGACGCATCCTGTGCCAAGTGATGAAACCAGGTCACTGAGAAGACCATCCTTCCACCTGTCATCCCCTGAATGAGAGGGCTGATCCCCTTTTTTGGTGCCTTCTTCCCTTAGCAACTGAGCAGAACCTAGAAAATGTTTGGAGCCAGGTTTTGCAAACCCGGGTCAAGACACTTTAGACGGGAAATACACCTCTGTAGGATAATGATAAACTTTCCAAATCTGCATGCACCTCAAAAGGAGTCTTCAATAAAGTAACATCGAAGTCTTTGTGACCAATAGAGTTCATAATTTGGACTAAAGGACAAGAAAGTAAGTAGTTCCTGGGGATACGTCCCCATGTGATGGTGCCCAGGTAGCTAAATAAGATGTGATGGACCCACAAACACAACCTCACTCCTCTCCACAATTGGCCATTAAGCCATCATTCTTGCCCAGCCGGACGAACCTCACCTTCCAGTTCTTCCAAGTCCCCTAGACAGAAGGACAAAATCCAATTTCAAAAGAGCCAAACCAGCCTTCAACTGGTATTAACTGAAAATAAATGTTGCTCACTGGTCCGATCTCTGCGCTCGACAAGAACTTGCCCACCGCCCTTTCCCTACATCCTAAGGTATTGACTGCGACTTGACCCACTTCAGAGAAGGTTGTAGGTGTTCAGCTGGGCCATGGTGCCAACCAAGGAAATTGGCCTGGAATTGGCATCCCCAGGGGTAGGGAAGCCTTCTTACAAATGAAAGGAGAGAGCAATTAATTGGCAGACTTTGACAACTATGTTTACGGAAGAAGCGCATCTAATCCCCTTAATGGTCCCGGTAGGGCAAGTAGGATTATTTCCAATTTCCAAATTAGGGCCTGGTGACTTAGACAGGTTTGAACTCAACAATGAAAACATTTATCTAAGTCAATGGCAAGACGTCTGCACTTCCAAAGATTCGGGAAGCACAGTCGAAGAAGAGCGAAAAAAGAAATGTGGCTTAGGAAAGTAGCAAAAGCAAATACACAGACCACATCCCTTGTGCTAAGCAGGTGGCGAGACAGCAGAATGAAGTAAAGAAATGCCTGAAATGCCGACTTCAGTCTCTGTCCTTCTTTGAGAGTATTTTTCAGGTCAGGAATCAGGGGTGTTCTAACACGCTTCCTTAAAAATCTTCAGGAACACAACCCACAAGTTGTGAAACACTACTCCGGTAATGTAGACGGTTCAATTTATTGTGTATAAATCTTCTAGAGATGGTTAGCTGGGGGGCTAATAACAATGTGGAGTGTGCTTGAAAGCTCATTCCTTCCCTTGGCCCTTCTGGACTTATTATGTACTAGCAGTGGGTTAACTTAACTCATGTAATGTGGGAAACCTATAAATCTCAGTGCCCTGAAATAGTCTTCAGGGAGGTATTGACTTTTTATGGATGTAATTATTTTATGAATGATCACAATGTTTTAAGCCTTAGAGTGATATTTCACCGTGAGTTATGATGTTTCACTGCATCAATATTTTCACAGATCCTTCGGTCACCAGAAAGTTCCAGAGCCGGGAAAGCAGGCATCATAACTGCCAGACCGAAGGGAATGTCACAGAAGTCGGGTCACAGGAAAGTCTTAACTTAAGTAAGTAGACCTTACACTCGGTGCGTATATTTGGACTCCTTCTTAACCCAACTCAGCCCTGAATTTGCAAAATGGATGGAGTCATTAAACTAATAAGGGCACATTCCAGAACACTGGCAACTAAAAGACCACAAAGACCCAAATAGCTTCTTCCGCCTCATCCTCACCCTGCTTCTGATTCTTCTCCTCCCCCCTTCTTCGGAATACATTCTGGAAACTGCTGGCTACACTAGGTTGCCTTTCCGCCATGTTGATTATTTCCTGGGCTGTAAGGAAATCTGACCATGTGTGATAACGTACATAGACCTGGAGGTCATCGTGCCCAGTGAAATAAGTCAGCCGCAAATGCTGTGTGATTCCACTTCTATGCGGTATCTAAAAGAGTCTAACTAACAGAAACAGAAAACGGGAATGCTGGTTGCTAGGGACAGAATGAAGGAGAAATACAGAGTTGTTCGGTGGGCATAGAGTTTAGAGTTATGTCAGACTATATCAGTTCTAGATATATGTTGGACAGCGTAATGCCTGTAGGTAACAATACAGTATTCTGCACTTAAAAAACTTGCTTAAAGAGTAGATCCATATTAAGTGATCTTACTACACACACACACACACACACACACACACATATGCATGCCTCACATGCATACACACCCACACACGCGCACACACGCACGCACACAAAAGCAAAGAGGCACTAGAAAATATTTGGAGGGGTTGGATATGTTTATTCATCTTGATTGTGGTAATGATAGCAAGCATATGTCAAAAAACTAGCAAACTGTAAGGGGCACCTGGGTGGCTCCGTTGGTTGAGTGTCCCACTCTTGATTTTGGCTCAGGTCATGATCTCGCAGTTCATGAGTTCGAGCCCCGCGTCAGGCTCTGTGATGACCGTGCAGAGGCTGCTTGGGATTCTCTCTCTCCCTCTCTGCCCCTTCCTTGCTCTCTCTCTCTCTCTCCCTCTCTCTCAAAATAGGTAAACTTAAAAAAACTTTAAAAACTAAAACAAAAACAAAAAACCCAACAAGTTATATACATTAATATGTGAAGTGGATTGTATATTAATGATACCTCAATAACGCTGTTAAAAAAAAAAAAAAGAAAATATGTACTTCAACAAAAGAGAACAAAACCAAGGGATTTTATCTTTGTTTTTAATTGAAGTGTAGTTGACCTACAATATTCTGTTAGTTCCAGCTATAGACCTGGTGATTCCATATTCATGTACATTGTGAGGTGATCGCCACCAAAACTCTAGCTACCATCTGTCACCACCCAAAGGTGTTACAATAGGACGGCCTATGTCACCTCTGTCGTACATTGCTGCTCTGTCTTATTTGTTTTGTAACTGGAAGTTTGTACCTGTTCACCCCCTCCCCCATTCTCCCATCCCCTCATTCTCCTCGCCTCCGGCCATAGTCGTAAAAAAACAAACCAAACAAACGAATGCAGGGAAATATATGAAATGAACGACTTTTTCAATGGAAAAGATTCTAATTAACAAATGAATCAAATTTGGCTCCTGTAAATAGACAATATAACACACACGTCACCGAGAAGGAGCAACAGAACGTAAATACAAGAGAGAAGACAGCGAGTCTGCAGGGAAGTTAAAGGCACGTCCTTTCAGCTGTACAAAGAATTGACAATTCCCATTCCAAATCGTGAAAGTGAATTAAAAAATAATAATTGAAGGCCCTCCGTTCTCTTTTATTCATCCAACATAAGGCTGGCATCGAAGCTAGTCCAAGCAATACAAAGCACAAATTTCTTCAGCCGTGTAGGCAAGCGTCCTGACTATAATTTTAGCAAATTTATTTTAGCATTATGTTCAGCTGGTAATGTACTGTTGACCATGATGGGTACTTCAAGAACGATTCCACACTGAGACAACATAATTAAGTGCTAATAATTAAAAGAAGGAAAAGCATAGGTTTTGAATAATTCTGAAAGGCATCTCATAAAATCCCATGGCCCTTACTCGCAAGTAGTCATGTAGCTTGTCATACATTTCTAGAACCTGCACATGGCCAAGGAAAATCACGTAAAACAGAAGAAAACACAATGACTAGAGGCGTCTTGCACAAGTCTTAGAAAGTACCCAGGAGATGTCTACCAGCACTGTCGGTTACTATTATTTCCTTGATACGAATGTCTCCAGAAGCCAATAGAAAGAGGAGGCATACATATTGAAGGAGAGTGTGGTGTTAAGCCCTGACAGTTGCTTTCTTTTTTCGTTTTTGTAATGCAACTGCCTGACTGAAGCTTTAACTTGTAAGGCGTCCCTTTCAAAGAAGCTTCTACTTCAAAGACCCATATCCCCGGTAATCACGTGGCTAGCCACGCAGCCTCCTCCCACTGAGGGTCCTTCGTTTTAGGTCCTTGCTGGATTCTGATAACTGAACATCTGGGCCGCTCACTTTTTTTTTTTCTTTCCAAGCTTTAAATTCCCTCTCTTATGTTTTCAATTCGCCAGTAGACAGTGAGCCTTCAAAACCTTGGGCCCTAGATCAAGCCCCAAAAAGGCAGAACCTCAGGGTGGAATTTGCACACTCTATAGTCCTCTCTCTCTCTCTCTCTCTCTCTCTCTCTACCCGTGACCTTCCTGGGTGGCTTTGCTGTACTGTATACTTTCCAGGTCTTGTTAGTAATGAACCTGAATTTTCTCGGTTTCCTGATGGTTGTTGCTGAAGGACACCTTGAAATCTTTTACTTATTTATTTATTTTTTGAGACAGAGAGAGACAGAGCATGAGCAGTGGAAGGGCAGAGAGAGAGGGAGACACAGAATCCGAAGCAGGCTCCAGGCTCCGAGCTGTTGGCACAGAGCCCGACGTGGGGCTCGAACTCACGGACCGTAAGATCATGACCTGAGCCGAAGTCGGGCACTTCACCGACTGAGCCACCCAGGCGCCCCTACCTTGAAATCTTAATAGGAACCACAGGGGCCAGTCTGACCACAACACTGGTTATCGGTAGGCTGAAGCCAGCACAATACAAGGATAAACAATCATCATTACTCACAGATTGATGACGCACAGCACAAGAACAGACTGAAAAGTTCTCAGAAATAATGACAGTTCAGTAATGAGTTCATGTACAAATTAAATATTAAAGCAACTGTTCCTCATTACAGCACTATGCAGTTTGCACGCACACGTGATCATTCTCGAAAAGTTTCAAGACGTGGAAAGTACTTACAGATATAATTCCGTAGGAAATACACATGGCCTAAGCAAACACAATTATACAGGGGAATGAGAGTAAACTAAGCAGATAGATGTATCAGGTTCTAAACTGAGATCTTTCTGTATAACAAAGATTTCAAATGCTATCATTTTAACACAATCTTGATAAAATCACCTTAAGATTGCTCTGGAACTGGTCGAGGTTGATTGCGGTATCATCTGCAGGAAAGACTGGAAGGACTCAGGCTGAATGGGTCACTGGCAGGCACATAATTCAAACAAACAAAAACCAAACAAGAATCCTATAGAGACACAGATGGCAAAGAGGCCTCAAAATGTCTAAATCATTTATTGAAATCGAAAACAGGACAATTAGAGTCAACCTCGCCAATAGTCACATTTTAACTTGTCACTTGGATATCAGAACTGCAATAATTTAAAGCTGTAAAAATTTAAAACTTCAATAATTAAATATATATATTTAATTATTATATATAATATAAATACATATATATGTATACGTACATATACATATACATATACATATACATATACATATATATATAATATATTATATATATACAGACACACACAATATCTTCCTCTCAAAGAACAACCATTCTGGACAATTGAGTGAGATTTATCAAAAAGAGCTCAGTATGCAATCATGCCAACATAAGTGATACAGAGAATTGTAACAAGGTTTCTATAAGGGGAAATGTGGTGTGTTAACCTACCGACGATCTATAAGAAAATAAGTAAATAAGTATGATGACACAAATCATTTTTTCCTTTGGCAAAATTTCAACTGGAAAGCTATAAAATGAATGATCATTAAGGTTTGGAGCCATGCTTTATCATGAAGAAGGAACTAGAAATTGAAATATGCCCCTGGCCACTAGATTAATCTTCTCGCGGTATTCTATTTTATTCCTCTACTCAAAAATCAATGAATTCCCACCACCTAGAAAATATGGTGTGAATTACTTAATCAGGTATTCAAGGGCCTTGATGCACTGACTAATTTCTCTCTCCCCAGAATTACCTCATGCCCTCATCCAGCACGGCCCAATGGAAAAATAATCTGAGCCACATAGGTAATTTTTCATCTTTCCAGTAGGAATAACTTTTAATCATATTTTTATTTAATCCACTGTCTCCAGAATAGTAATGCTTCAACATGTGATCAATATAAAAAAGATAATGACTTATTTTTCATTTTTTTTTTTTCTCGTGGGTGCTAAGTCTTTCATATCCACCCTGTAGCTTTACACTTACAACGCATCTCAATTCGGACCAACTACATGTGGTTCAATAGCCACACGTAGGGAGTGGCTACCGAGTAGAACAGGGGGACCCCCAGCTGAACTACTACTTGCGTTCGTCTGCCTTCCAAACCTTCGTTCGTGATGCATCCTGTGTCCGTAACGTGCATATTGCCTGTGGTAGACCAGTGGCCAACATCTTTGTGGAAGCTTCTTCTGTAACGATTCCCCGTGAATCACGATCCGTGCTCCCCCAGCGAAAAATCCTGGAGACACAACATTTCAGGCCCAGGAAGGGCTTTCTTGATGTTCTGGTTCATTCTTCTTCATAATTAGGTAAGTTAAATGACCTGATGGTGGCCTCCTCTGAAATGCACCATCTGTTGGTGACTCTTACAGGGCAGTATCACAGCAAATATCACATCCTATGGACACACCCAGTCTCTCTTTGAGAAGATGGGAACTATAGACTTTTTTTTTTTTTTAGCTTTGCAATTATAGCTTCCACCATCTTCCGCTGGCTATATACTATTCCAGTGGAGCGTGCGTTTTTTCTTTTTACATTTTTAATAAATGTTTCTTGGAAACAATATATGATAAATAAAAGTAAATAGTTTGGCCCCTCACCCAGTGCTGCTAGGCCTCGCTTTTACTCTTTTATAAATGGCGTAGGAATGGAATATACCATGAAGTGCCCTATTTTGCAGATCTCAGAGGCAGTGAAATGCCAGGCTCGCAAGGATAAATCGCAGGAAAAAGGGAACTCAGAGGGCTCAGTGAGCGAGCAGAAACCTGACAAATGATCTCCACTGTGAAGAAGGGGAAGAAAATGCATCTAAGAAGAAAATATACCTTATTTATAAAAGGTATAAATAAGCCGCTGAGGCGGCTTGCAAAAAACCAGCAAAACTGACCCACAATTAGTCAAAAATTAGGCAAGTGCTCTTCTACTTGAACAAAGGCTCGGTTCAAACGTAGGAGCAGCCAGGCACAAAGAGGGTAACAGAGGTGGTTCTCGGGAGAAACCAATAGTCAGAAGCCCAGACACGGACATGCCCACTGGGGAGGGGTCAGCCCTGGAGGATGAAGGGGTGAATGCAGATAACAGATTGCAAATCCTGCAGAGAAGAAGCAGCTTGGACAGGGGGAGGTGGTCAGGAAAACAGCCAGGAACAGGTCTGAGTTTTCAACAAGCAAGGCCCCCAAAGTCCAGAAAGGATGTGAATGTCCCATAACCTCCACAAGGCTGTGAGGTTGAGGTCAGCCCGCGGCTGCCTGGGGTTGGGCGTTTGGGAGGTCGGGAAGGGCAGGCGGTGCCCCCATTCCCTTAGCCACGTTATCATGCTAAATGTTAGCTGTTGAGGAGAAGGACAAAACATAAGCAAACAGAATGAGCTCCACGGTAAGTGCACAGACACAGGGATGGGAGAGAAGCCAAGTTATTAAGAAACAAGCAGAGTCAGAAGATCAAGGATTCTGGTATGAATCCATCTCAGCCCATGGCTTAGATGCACTGCACCCACACAGATTTGAGGCCGGTGTGTGTTTGAAGCTACAGACGTCTGGGTTTGGCTGTGAGGATCCAGGGTTTTCAACATGTAAGGAATCAAACACCTCGATGGCCAATGCTGTCTGTACCTGGACTAGTTCATTTCTAACCCAATGAAAATGCAGTAGAAATAGTTACAGTTATAGATTCAAAACTGTGTCGGCACAGCCAACTAATCCCTCCCAGCCCCCCAGTTATGATGGCCAGATCAAGGCATAGGACACCCAAAGTCCAAGGGATCCAGAATTCTTCACAGGGGTCTAGGTCGACATCATCCGAAAGCAGCTCAGCTGGAAGGCTGCACCAACAGAGAAGTCAGTTAAGAGGGCTTCTCCCCACCGCATTGTCATCTTCTACACAAAGCTCCCCGTGGCCGGCAGCACCGGAAGCAGCACATAAAATCGAGTCCAAACAGGGGCGCCTGGGTGGCTCGGTCAATTAGGCGGCCAGCTCTTGATTTCAGCTCAGGTCACCATCTTGCAGTTGTGAGATCGAGTCCCGTATTAGGCTCTGTGCTGATGGTGCAGAGCCTGCTTGGGATTCTCTCTCTCCCTCCCTCTCTCTCTCTCTCTCTCTCTCTGTCTTTCAAATAATGAATAAATAAACTTAAAAAAAATAACTTTAAAAAATTCAGTCCAAATGTAGGGAACAGAAATCCAGTTTCCACCACACCTGTAAGAAATACAAAGAATAAACTACGTAGGCTTGAGTTTCCTGCTACGAAACCCATTGTTTCTAGCGGCCTCCTTTCACTCCATTAAACTGGGAAATGATGATAAACAAATGATACAAACTTAAGCCTATTGTCTTTTTAGCTAGCATGCAAGAAAAGACACCAAAAGAAACTCAGCGGACATTGACGAAATACAAAGATAATGTGCTCTCTTCTTTTATGACCACAAAGCCATTCATTTTGGAGGATTCATTTAAAAAATTAACTCCAACCAATTTTCCAAAAGGTTTTGCAATATAAAAGAAGGAAAAAATTTGGACTAAACATACAAGATTGAAGTGTGTGTTACATGGTAGCTAGTCACCCAAGTGTCTAGAATATAAACCAAAACTATTTGGTATACAAAGAATCAGGAAAATCTCAACACCCACAGGACGGGACAATAGACAATAAAGACTCAGACTAAGACCACACAGACATCGGAATAGTCTAACCACCAAACATGAGAACCCTTGAAACAAATGGAAAAACAGAATGTTGCAGCGGAGAAGTAGAAGAGAAAAGGACCAGATGGAAAGATTAGAACTAAAAAAAAACCACAATAACCAAGATAAGAACAAATTAATTAATAGTAGATAAGTGACAAATAAGAAAAAAATTAAAGGTAGAAAGTCAAAGTATCTGACTGACTATAAAGATTTACTGTAAGGGGCTCAGTCAGTGAAGCGTCTGACTTCAGCTCAGGTCATGATTTCACGGTTTGTGGGTTCGAGCCCCATGTAGGGATCTGTGCTGACAGCTCAGAGCCTGGAGCCTGCTTGATTCTCTTCCTCTCCCTCTCTCTCTCTGCCCCTCCCTAGCTCGTGCTCTCAAGCTGCTCGGTCTGTGATGTCTTTTTACAGCAGTTTGAGCTAAATCGACACTTCTTTTTGATGCCTACATGTATTACATTTTGTTTATCCATTCACCTGTTGTCACACAATGTGATTGCTTCCAAGTTTTGGCAATTCCAAATACAACTGCTGTAAACATTTGTGTGCATATTTTTCTGGGGACATAAGTTTTCAACTTATTCGGGTAAATACCAGGGGGCACACAATTGCTGGGTTGTACAAGAAGAATGTGTTTAGTTTTCTAAAAAACTGCCATACCGTGTTCCAAAGTTGTATCAGTTCGCATTCCTGCCGGCGATGAAAGAGTTCCTGTTGTTCCATACCTCGCTCGCATTTTATGTTGTCAGTGTATGGATTTTAGCCACTCTAAAAAGCGTGTCACAGAATTCTCTTGTTCTCATTTGCAATCCCGTAATGACACAGGACGTTAAACATCTTTTCACATGCTTTTTTGCCATCTGTGTATCTTTTTGGTTAAGTATCTGTTGAGATGTTTGCCTTTTTTTTTCTTTTTTTAATTATTTTTAATGCTTCTTTATTTTTGAGAGAGAGGGCGAGGGAGTGCGAGCTGGGGAGGGGCAGAGAGAGGAAGACAGAGGATCCAAAGTGGGCTCCACGCCCACAACAAAGAACCTGATGCGGGGCTCAGACATGACTTAAACCAAAACCAAGAGTTGGATGCTTAACCGGCTGAGCCACCTAGGCTCCCCTGCCTTATTTGTAATCGGGTGGTTTGTTTTCTTATTGTTGAGGCTTCAGATTCCAGTCCTTTATCAGATATGTGTTTAGCAAATACTTTCTCCCAATTTGTGGTTTATCTTTTCATTTTTTAAATGGTGTCTATCAAGGAGCAGACGTTTTTCATCTTAGTCAAGTACAACTTATCATTTTTTTTTTCTTTTTCATGAATTCTGCTTTTGTGTTTTATATAAGGGATATCACTAAATCCAATGTCACCGAGATGTTCTTGTATATTATCTTCTAGAATGGGGATACTTTAGTAGATTACAATTAGGTCTATGGATCTTGTAAAAAGTGAAAGGTCTGTGTGTAGATTCATTTTTTTTAAGTTTTTTTTTAATGTTTATTTTTGAGAGAGACAGAGACAGAGACAGAGTGCAAGCAGGGGAGGAGCAAAGAGAGAGAGAGGGACACACAGAATCCAAAGCAGGCTCCAGGCTCTTAGCTGTGAGTACGGAGCCCGTTGCGGGGCTCGAACTCATGAACCGCGAGATCATGACCTGAGCCAAAGTCAGACACCCAACCGACTGAGCCACCCAGGCGCCCCTAGATTCATTTTTTTTTAATGTGAATGGTTAGCTGTTCCAACAACAGTTTGTTGAAAAGTCTGTTCATTTCCTATTGAATTATCTTTGATCTTTTGTCAAAGTTCAATTGACTATATTTTTGTGCATCTGTTTCTGGGCTTTTTATTCTGTTTCATTTCTATTTGTCTATTTCTTCACCAATGCCACATTGTCTTGATTATTGTAGCTTGACAGTGATATTTGAAGTCTGGCAATATCAGTATTCTGATTTTGTTCTTCTCATTTCATATGTATTGGCTATTTTGGGTCTTTTGTCTTTCAGTACAAACTATAGAAGTAATTTGTTGATGTCCATAAAATAACTTTCTGGGATTTTGCTAGGGATTTCATTGAATGTATAGATCAAGAGAAATTAATATCTTGATGACATTGAGTTTTCTTATCTATGTATATGAAGTATATCATCATTTATTTAGATGGTTGGTTTCATTTATCAGATTTTTACAGCTTTTCAAATAGATTTGATATGTATATTTTGTTAGATTTATACCTAGGTTTTCTTTTTTATTATTGCTAATTTGATAATATTGTGCTTTTAACTTCAAATTCCAATGATTTATTCCTTGCATGTTAGAACACAATTGACTCGGGGCACCTGGGTGGCGCAGTCGGTTAAGCTTCCGACTTCAGCCAGGTCACGATCTTGCGGTCCGGGAGTTCAAGCCCCGCGTCGGGCTCTGGGCTGATGGCTCAGAGCCTGGAGCCTGTTTCCGATTCTGTGTCTCCCTCTCTCTCTGCTCCTCCCCCGTTCATGCTCTGTCTCTCTCTGTCCCAAAAATAAATAAACGTTGAAAAAAAAAATTAAAAAAAAAAAAAAGAACACAATTGACTCTCAATATTAACTTTGTTTCCTGAACCTTGCTATAATCATTTATTAGTTCCAGAAGGATTTTTCAGGGGAGAGGTGGTGAAGGGGGGCAATTAGTTCTTTGAGATTTCCTTCATAGATGATTATATTATATGTAAACAAAAGCAGTTTTATTTCTCCATTCTCAATCTATATACCTGTTATTTACTTTTCTTGTCTTACTGCATTGGCTAAGGTTTCCCAGTACAATGTTGAAGAGCAGTGGTGAGAGCAAACATCCTTCCCTTGATCCTGACCTTGTTGTGAACACATCTATTTTCTCAACATTCAGTCTGATTTTAGCTACAGAATTTTTGTAGATGCTCTTTATTAGGTTGAGAAAGCTAACCTCTACTCCTAGTTTACTCTAAGGTTTTAACCCGAATGAATGTTGAATTTTTTAAATTGTTTATTCTACATCTCTTGGCATGATCATATATTTCTTCTTTAACCTGTTGATGTGATGGATTACATTAATTGGTTTTCAAATGTTTGAACCAGCCCTGCATACCTGAGATGAATCCCACATGGTCTGGTATAACTTTTTTATACATTGTTAGATTTCTTACTATTCAGGTGAGGATTTTTGCATCTATGTTCATGAGAGATATTTCTTATGTCTTTGCCTGGTTTTGATATTAGCATAATACTGACCTCAAAGAATGAGTTAAGAGATATTCCCTCTCCAACTTCCTGGAAGAAATTTTAAGTAATTGGAAAAAACATCTACCTTAAATGTTTGGTAGAATTTACCAGAAAAAAAAATTGGGGTTTGGTGTTCTTTGTTTTGCAAGTTAATAGCTATTGATTCAGTTTTTTTAACAGAGTGAAGCCTTTTCAAATTCTCTATATCTCCTCATTTGACTTTTGGTTAATTGTATTTTTCAAGAAATTGATATATTTAATCTGTTATCAAATTTATAGGCATAGAAATGCTCATAATATTCTTTATTGTCTTCTTAATGTTCATAGAATCATTAGTGATGATCCTTCTTTCATTCTTGATAATAATTTGTATCTTCTCTCTCTTTTTTTTTAGTTAACATGGTGAAAGGTTTATCAACTTCATTCATCATTTCAAAGACCCAGCTTTTCTCTTCATTGTTTTTTCTCTATTGACTTATTATTTTCAAGTTCAGTAAGTCTTTTTGTTGTTTCATAATTGATCTTAAATCTTTCTTATTTATATTGAGGCATTGAGTGCTTTTAATTTCCATTTAAACACTACTTTTGCTGCACCCCACAAATTTTAATAATTGTGTTTTTATTTTCATTAATTCCAAAATATTTTAAAATAGTTCGAGATTGTTTTTTCTCTTTAACCCATGTGTGCTTTAGAAGTTCCTAGGTTTCTTTCTGTTATCAATATCAGGTTTAATTCTTTTGTGTTTTGAAAGCAGACATTGCATGATTTATATTCTTTTTAATTTGTTAAGGTTCATTTTATGGCCCAGAATGTTGTCTAACTTGGTGAATGCTCCATGAAGCTTAAGAAGAATGTGTATTCTGCCATTATTGGATGAACTATCTTATAATAGATGTCAGTTACATCTAGTTGATTGCTGGGGCTATATAATTCAACAATGTCATTACTGATACTCCTTTTTTTATTCTTTCTTTCTTTCTTTCTTTCTTTTTAAATTTACATCCAAGTTAGTTAGCATATGGTGCAACAATGATTTCAGGAGTAGATTCCTTAATGCCCCTTACCCATTTAGACCATCCCCCTTCCCACAACCCCTCCAGCAACCCTCTGTTTTCTATATTTAAGAGTCTCTTATCTTTTGTCCCCCTCCCTGTTTTTATATTATTTTTGCTTCCCTTCCCTTATGTTCATCTGTTTTGTGCCTTAAAGTTCTCATATAAGTGAGGACATTTGTCTTTCTCTGACTGACTAATTTCTCTTAGCGTAATACCCTCTAGTTCCATCCATGTAGTTGCAAATGGCAAGATTTCATTCTTTTTGATAGCCATATATATACTCCATTGTATATATATATACCACACCTTCTTTATCCATTTATCCACCAATGGACGTTTGGGCTCTTTCCAAGGCTATTTTTGATAGTGCTGCTACAAACATGGGGTTGCACGTGCCCCTTTGAAACAGCACACCTGTATCCCTTGGATAAATGCCTAGTAGTGCAATTGCTGGGTCATAGGGTAGTTCTATTTTTAGTTTTTGGAGGAACCTCCATACTCAAAGAGTGGCTGCACCAGCTTGCATTCCCACCAGCAATGCAAAAGAGATCCTCTTTCTCCGCATCCTCGCCAACATCTGTTGTTGCCTGAGTTGTTAACATTAGCCATTCTGACAGGTGGGAGGTGGTATCTCATTGTGGTCTTGACTTGTATTTCCCTGATGATGAGTTATGTTGAGCATTTTTCCATGTGTCGGTTGGCCATCTGGATGTCTTCTTTGGAGAAGTGTTTATTCATGTCTTGTGCCCATTTCTTCACTGGATTATTTGTTTTTTGGGTGTTGAATTTCATAAGTTGTTTATAGATTTTGGATACTAACCTTTTATCTGATATGTCATTTGCAAATATCTTCTCCCATTCTGTTGGTTGCCTTTCAGTTTTGCTGATTGTTTCCTTCGCTGTGCAGAAGCTTTTTATTTTGATGAGGTCCCAGTAGTTCATTTTTGCTTTTGTTTCCCTTGCTTCTGGAGTGTGTTGAGTAAGAAGTTGCTGCAGCCAAGATCAAAGAGGTTTTTGTCTGCTTTCTCCTCGAGGATTTTGATGGCTTCCTGTCCTCCATTTAGGTCTTTCATCCATTTTCAGTTTGTTTTTGTGTATGGTGTAAAAAAATGGTCCAGGTTCATTCTTCTGCATGTCGCTGTCCAGTTTTCCCAGCACCACTTGCTGAAGAGACTGTCTTTATTCCATTGGATATTCTTTTCTGCTTTGTCAAAGATGAGTTGGCCATAAGTTTGTGGGTCCATTTCTGGGTTCTCTATTCTGTTCAACTGATCTAAGTGTCTGTTCTTGTGCCAGTACCATACTGTCTTGATGATTACAGCTTTGTAGTATAACTTGAAGTCTGGGATTGTGATGCCTCCTGCTTTGGTTTTCTTTTTCAAGATTGCTTTGGCTATTCGGGGTCTTTTCTGGTTCCATACAAATTTTAGGAGTATTGGTTCTAGCTCTGTGAAGAATGCCTGTGTTATTTTGATAGGGATTGCATTGAATTTGTAGATTGCTTTGGGTAGCATCGACATTTTAACAATATTTGTTCTTCCAATACAGGAGCGTGGAGTATTTTTCCATTTTTTAATGTCTTCTTCATTTTCTTGCATAACCTTTCTATAGTTTTAAGCGTATAAATTTTTCACCTCTTTGGTTAGATTTCTTCCTCAGCATTTATTTATGGCTTTTGGTGCAATTATAAATGGGATCGATTCCTTGATTTCTCTTTCTGTTGCTTCAATGTTGGTGTATAGGAATGCAACTGTTTTCTGTGCATTGGTTTTATATCCTGCAACTTTGCTGAATTCATGGATCAGTTCTAGCAGTGTTTTGGTGGAATCTTTTGGGTTTTCCATATAGAGTATCATGTCATCTGTGAAGAATGAAAGTTTGACCTCCTTCTGGCCGATGTCATTACTGATATTCTGCACACTGGATATGTTACTGATGGAGAGAGGTTGAACTCCCAACCAAAACAGTGGATTCATTTATTCCTCCCTGTAGTCCTATCAGATTTTTCCACACATGTTTTGCTGCTCTATTGTTAAGCACATTCACATTAAGGTTTGTTATGTCTTCCTGTGGCTTCAACCCCTTTATTATTATGTCATATTTCTCTATATCCCTGATAATTTTCTTTGCTTTGAAGTCTGTCTGAAACTAATATAGCTACTGTAGCTCTTTTTTGATGAGTATGATCTTTCTCTGAGTCTTTTAATATATCTGAATTTGTAGTTAAAGTGGGATTCTTTTTGACAACATACAATTGAAACTATTTTTTATTCATGCTGACAGTCTGTCTTTTAATTGGTGTTTTTAGACTACTGATTTTTCTTATTTTTTAATGTGTATTTATTTTGAGATCGAGAAGGTGTGCAAACAGGATAGGGGCAGGAAGAGAGGGAGAGAAAGTATCCCAGGCAGTCTCCTTGCGGCCAGCTCAGAGCCTGAAGTGGGACTCAATCCCACGAACTGCGAGATCATGACTTGAGCCGAGATCAAGAGTTAGATGCTTAACCGATTGAGCCACCCATGTGCCCCTAGACTACCAATGTTTAAAGGAATTATTGATATAGTTGGATTAGTATCTACCATATCTGTTACCATTTTCTGGTTGTTGCCTTTGGTCTTTGCTTCTCTTTATTGTGTTCCAGTTTTGCGCGCGCGCGTGTGTGTGTGTGTGTGCGTGTGTGTGTCTTTTCTAGTTTTAACTCAGAATGTTTTCTGACTCCACTTTTTCTGCTGTTAGTATTTCTATTATACTCCTTTAACTTTTTAGTAGTTGTTCTTGATTTTGCTAACTATTTACAATGAATCTAAATCCTTTTCAAATAACCATACAACCTCCTGGGTAGTGAAAGTAGCTTACAATAAGATATTCCCAATCCCTCCCTCTTAACCTTTGTAACATGACAGTGATTCATGTCACTTATCCATAAATGATAATCACTGAATGCATCATTCCTACCATCTTGAAAAGTTATATTAGATCAATTAAGAATAAGACAAATAAAATATTTTGTTTTATTCTTATTTATTCCTTTTCTAATGTTCCTCCTTTATTTTCATACATCTGAATTTCTGATTTCTGACCTATCTGGTTTTCCTTCTTTCTGAAATATTTCTTTTTTTTTTTAGTTTATTTAATTTTTTTAGTAATCTCTACACAGAATATGGGGCGCGAACTCCTGACGCAAGATCAAGAGCCACATTCTCTTCTGACTGAGCCAGTCAGGTGCCTCCTGAAATATTTCTTTGAACATTTCATTTAAGCCACATCTACTGGTGATAAATTCCCTCAATTCCTGTTCATCTGAGAAAGCCTTTATTTCCCTCTCACCTTTGAAGGATAATTTTGCTGGACACAGAATTCCACATTTTCATTCAACACTTTAAATTTTCACTTTATTCTCACTTGCATGATTTCTAAAGGGAAATCTGATATAATTTATATTAATGCTGCTGCTCTGTAAGGTGTTTCTTTCTCTGGATTCTTTGAGGATTTTTTCTTTGTTTTTGATTTTCTGTGGCTTGAATATGATATGTTTGGGTATAGGGTTGGTTTTTTTTTTTCATATTTATCATTTGTAGTGCGCTCTGAGCTGCCTGTGTTTACTTCAGTGTCTCCCATGTATTTGGGGAACTTACCAGTCAGTATCGCTTCAAGTACCAATTTCTGTTCCTTTCATTCCTTCTCTTTTTGTACTCTCTTTTGTATTTCCCCTTTCTTGTATAGAATATCCAAGTACACAATCTCAGATGTTCTACTCTTTCTTTTTCATTTTTTTTCTTTGCACTTTGGCTTGGGAAGCGTCTTTTGACATGTTCTTCAAGCACACTGACTTTCTCCGGGACTGTGTGGAATCTGTAGGTGGGCTCATCTAAAGCATTCGTCATTTCGACAACAGTGTTTTGATTCCTTTTGATTCTTTCTTACAGTTTACATCTCTTTGCCTACATTATCCACCTTTTCTGCACATTGTCCACTCAGCTTATTAATCATATTTGTTTTACATTTCCGGTCTGGTAATTCCAAACTCTCTGTCATATCTGAATCTGGTATTCATGCTTACTCTGTCTCTTCAAACTTTGTAGGTTTTTTGTTTGTTTTTTTGTTTTGTTTTGTTTTTGTTTTCTGTAGGGTTTTTGGTTTGTTTTTTTTAGTATGTGTTATAATTTTTTGTTGAAATATGCACATGAGGTACTGGTTAGCAGAACCTGAGACACAGAGCCCTTTTGTGTGAGGTTTTATATTTTATATGGCTAAAGGTTAGACTGTGTACTGCTTTCTCTAGCCCTAGGTGTCAGAAGCTAATATTTCCCCTCGAACCCTTGTTTTTGTCTCTTCTGTGGTCTTTAGGTTTCCCTAGATAATGTCTTTTTATTTTTTTTATTTATTTTTTTTTTAAATTTTTTTTTTCAACGTTTATTTATTTTTGGGACAGAGAGAGACAGAGCATGAACGGGGGAGGGGCAGAGAGAGAGGGAGACACAGAATCGGAAACAGGCTCCAGGCTCTGAGCCATCCGCCCAGAGCCTGACGCGGGGCTCGAACTCAACGGACCGCGAGATCGTGACCTGGCTGAAGTCGGACGCTTAACCGACTGCGCCACCCAGGCGCCCCGATAATGTCTTTTTAAAATAACTTCTGAGTTCTTTCCACTGCATTCCTCTGCTATCACACATGACCCCTATTTATGTAGTGGTATGGGGTAGGGGGGCAGGCAGAGAAAGGATATTCCTATCAGTATGTATCAGTCTTTTAGTGAACCCGTGTTCCTGGCTTGTGCTGTTCCCAAGCACTTCTCAGCTTGAGTTTTTATTTGTTTCTTTCTTTTTTTTTTGAGAGATGAAGTCCAAAGGCTAGAGTTGGATATGTCCCTTCACCAAGTTGGTTCGGCTCTGGTAAAGTGGTTTTCCTGAGGTCAGGCCCTATTAAGGAAAGCAAGAATGCTTTGGATATATATTCCAAATGGCTACCTTATCCTCCCCCTGCCAAAGAGTCGGACACTTAACCGGTTGAGCCACCCAGGTGCCCCATGAAGAAAATTCTGAAAACCGTAGAGTACAGAGAAAGAAAAACATGTTCATTAACCACAAATTAATCTATACATTTATAATGTAATGAAATCACATTAAAAACTCAGTTGGATTTTTTCAAGTGCTCAACAAAATTATTTTAAAAACTATATGAAAGAATTAAGACCCACGAATAGCTAAATTAGTCTTGAGAAAAAAGAAACTTGTCAGAAGAATTTAAGATGGAATATAATATAATAATAATAATAATAATGTTAGTAATAAAAAAAAGCATGATACTGTAGTGCCAATTCAAATATAAACTCTTCTGCAATAGGATAGCAGGCTCAGAAATAAACCCTGGTAAAACAGTTGAAACATCATATAATAAGTGTGGCACCAATAAACCAATAATGAAAGGAGAAATCATTAGATACATGACTTGGGGAAGACCATTCACTTCACATGAAAATCAAGCTGGGACTCTATCTTTCACTAATTACAAGACAGATGCAGAATTAAAGATATAAAAATGAAAGATAAAACATGAACAGAAAACATGAATACACATCTCTCCAAAGAAGACATCCAGATGGCCAACAGACACATGAAAAGATGCTCAACATCACTCCTCATCAGGGAAATCAAAATTGAAACTACAATGACAAGGGTGTCTGGATGGCTCAGTGGGTTAAGCATCTCACTCTTGATTTCAGCTCAGATCATGATCTCACACTTCGTGAGATCGAGCCCCATATCAGGCTCTGTGCTGACAGCATAGAGCCTGCCTGGGATTCTTTTCTCTTTGCCCCTCCCCAGCTTACTCACTCTCTCCCTCTCTCTCAAAATAAATAAAGAAACTTAAAAAAACTACAAAGACATATCACTTCACACCTGTCAAATGACTAAAATCAACAGCACAAGAAACAACAGGTGTTGGCGAGGATGTGGAGAAAGGGGAACCCTCTTGCACTGTTGGTGGGAATGTAGACTGGTGCGGTCACTCTGGAGAAGAGTATGAAGGGTCCTCAAAAAGTTAAAAATAGAACTACCCTATGACCCAGCAATTGTACTACTGGGTATTTACCCAAAGAATACAAACTTAATAATTCTAAGGGATACGTGCACCCCAATGTTTATGTCAGCGTTATGTGTAATAGCTAAATTATGGAAACAGCCCAAGTGTCCATCAATTGATGAATGGATAAAGCAGATGTGAGATAGATATAGATATAGATAGATATAGATATAGATATAGATGATATAGATATAGATATGGTGGAATATTACTCAGCCATAAAAAAGAATGAAATCTTGCCATTTGCAACAATGTGGATGGAGCCACAGAATATTATGCTAAGCGAAATAAGTCAGAGACAAATACCAGATGATTTCACTCATATGGGGAATTTAAGAAACAAAACAAATGAGCGAAAAAATGAGAGAGAGGGGTAAATCGAGCAACAGACTCTTAACTATAGAGAACAAACTGATGGTTACCAGAGGGGAGGTGGGTGTGGAGTTGGGTTAGGTAGGTGATGGGGTTTAAGGAGGGCAATTGTCGCGATGAGCACTGGGTGATGTATGCAAGTGTTGAATCATTATATTCTATACCTGAAACTAATATTACCCTGTATATTAACTAACGAAATTAAAAAAAAACTTAATAAAGTAAAATAAAACAAAAATGCGGGGCACCTGGGTGGCTCAGTCAGTTGAGCTTCCGGCTTCAGCTCAGGTCATGATCTCACGGTTTGTGAGTTCGAGCCCCACGTCAGGCTCTGTGCTGACAGCTCAGAGCCTGCAGCCTGTTTCGGATTCTGTGTCTCCCTCTCTCTCTGCTCCTCCCCCACTTGTGCTCTGTCTCTCTCTCTCTCTCTCCAAAATAAATAAATAAACATTAAAAAAATAAAACAAAAAGGAAAGATAAAGTTCAGAGATGAAAATACAAAATCGTATCTTTGTAACCTAGAAGTAGAGAATTATCTCTGCAGTAATAGTAAACACTCACAAGCCATCAAGATCAATAAAATTACTGGAACTTGCTACATCAAAATTGGAAATATCCGTTCAACCAAGAGAGACAAATGTGAGCGTATTTGAAAGGCAATAGCGAGGAGATCACTGATATGTAGACACTGGATAAAAATGAATATCTAAGAATATAAAAGAGACTTTTTTTTTCTTTTGGAGCGAACAAATTTTATTCCTCAAAATTTACAAAGAGATTCCTAAAAATAGAAACAAATACAGGAAAACTGAGGCTCCTGGGGGGGGGGGTGGGCTCAGTCGGTTGAGCATCTGACTCTTGATTTCAGCTCAGGTCATGATTTCATGGTTCAGGAGTTCGAGCCCCGCGTCAGGCTCTGCACTGATATCGCAGAACCTGCTTAGGATTTTCTCTCTCCCTTTCTCTCTCTGTCCCTCCCCTGCTGAAGCTCTCACTTGCTCTCTCTGAAAATAAAATAAGTAGATAAACAAACAAACAAACAAACAAATACAGGATAACTAATAAAAGTGAAGCTCAGCAAAGACAGAAAATAGACAAATAACACAAGGGGAGCCGCCAAAAAGCATCTTCAGAAAGAAGATGCTTACATTTATTAGTAGTCAGACAATTTCAAGAAAAAGCAGCAAGAAAACATCATTCTACACACCGCTTTGATCATGACTTATTGGCCACATCCACTCCGCTGCCCATTTTTGTGCAGGTCACGAGCTAAGAATGATCTTAGGCACTTCAGTGGTTGGACGGGGAGGGAACAAAAGAGGAAGAATATTTCATAGCAAGGGAAAATTATTGAAATTCAAATTTCAGCGCTCCTATCTAAAGTTGTATTGGAACACTTTTTTTAAATTTTAATTAGAAAGAAAAAGACATTCGACACCATTCGACACCAGTCAGATTGACGAAAGCAAGTACCCCTCCCAGAAAAATCCACAGGTCATAAGGGGACGTTCACAGGACTAATCTTGGCTGCCATATACGCAGTATTCCAAGTTGGACGAAGCATAAATGTTCATTGCTAAGAAATGGGGCAAATAAAATGTGATGTTTACTTGACAGAGAATGCCAGGCCACAATGAAACGCAGAATATTTTCTTGACATATGGCAACATGATGGTTTTAAATGCTTAGGGTTTAAGAACCCTAAGAGAAAAAGAAAGAGAAAGAAAAGAAAAGCAGATTTATCGCATGGTAGCATTTATGAAATTTTAAGACATACATGTCTACAACGCTACCACCTGAGTTCAAACAAAATATGGAACGGCTCCCGGATCACACGCTGTACTAGATGCTGGAGACTATCAGGGAACAAAAAAGAAAGGCAGGAAAATCCTTGTCCTGGGACAATGCACATTGAGTGGTGGAAACTGACAATAAGTTAACTACATCAACAATGGAAAAGATGAGGGCTCCAGGGCATAAACGAGCAAGAGAGCACCAAGCAAACAAAGCATAGGAAGAAGCAGCAGCCGGTGAGATGGAAGGAAAATCAGGAGACTGTGAGCACAGCTTTTCCAGAAAGAGGGTGTGGTCAGCTGTGCAGCCGCGCGGGGAGACCCATGTAGTGGCATCCGACGGCATCACGCGACATCCTTAGTGACCACATCACGAGCCACCTCACCCAGCACCAGGCCCTGGAGGAATAGACGGTGACAGACTGAGGTGAAGTAGATACAGCGAATACGTGCAGCGTTTCCAGGCAGCCTGGAGGAACCTTCTAGAATGAGGCACCGTTGTTTAGATTCAATGCATGGGACTTAACGGCTGTCCGTGGGCTGAAGGGAAAGAGTGAAGCCGGTGATGCAGGGAGGACAGGATAATCGCAGGTGCAAAATATTCACAAAGAGGGGCATGACTGGTGTCCCAAGGGTGAGAACAGGAGCCGCTCTGCACGGAGAAAGGGCGCTTTGCTGTCGTGCCAGACCTGAGCACGCAGGATGCTGATGCCGATGTGTGGAGTGGGTACACTTGGTAGCAGGAAGATGAAAACAATGTCCCCATCCATTTTCTCTGTAAGATGCGAGGCAAGACATCAGCGATGATGTCATCATCTCGGGGCGTTGTCTGTAAGTAGTTTTGACCCCTCAAGCTGTGAACCTTAGGATCTGGGCATGGCCACGGTCAGACGAAGTGAAAAGTTTCAAGAGGTCCCTCCTCCAACCCCACGTCACAACGAAGGCCTTAGGCGCTGGTGAGCGGGCCTTGTTCACACGTGGTCCACTGGCACGTTCTCACGAGTGGGCAACGACAATCGGGTTCTGCATCTAAAGGGAATGACAATCAGGTTCTGCGTCTAAAGGGAGAATCGTGACCCGAGGAAGTGACCTTCAAAAAGGTGAAGGGAGAAGACCAAGTGAGCGCACGCTCATTAAGAAGCCGACAGGTACGTGCGAAGGTTCTCAGCCTCTCTCATCATCAGGGAAATGCGAATCAAAGCCACAATGAGATATCACCTGACACCCTGCCGGGAGGGCTACGCTCAGAGACGCCAGAAACCACAGGTGGTGGCGACGATGTGGAGAAAGAAGACCGTCAGGCACTGTTGGTGGGAATGCACACTGCAAAGCCACCCCGGAGAACGGTAGGGAGGTTCCTGAAACAATCAGAAATAGAGCTACCATGTGATTCGGTAGTCACACTTGTGGTTATTCATCAGCGGGAGATGACGGCACTAACTGGAAATGTCTTCGCCCTTATGGTTATTGCAGCATTGTTTGCGACAGCCAAGCTACGTAGACTCCTGAGTGTCCTTGATGGATGAATGCCTGAAGAATTCACACGCACACAGTGGAACAGGCAGCCATAAGAAAGCAATTGTGCCATTTGTGACAACTTGGATGGGCCTTGAGGGCTTTATCCGAAGTGAAGTGAAGTCAGAGAAAGACAAATACCGTATGATGTCACTTCAAAACAAAAGAGCACAAAATGAGTTCACGGACGCAAAGAACCGATTAGCGGTTGCCAGAAGTGGCAGGAAGGGGGGGGTGGGGGTGGACAGGGAGTGGGCTGGATGGGAAAAAGGAGTCAGAAGGTACAAATGTCCATTTACAAAATAAATGAGTCACGGGGTGTGATGTACAGCATGGTGACCTTAGGCGACAGTACTGACCGTATAACTGGAAGTTGCTAAAAGGGTAGGTGTTAAAAGTTCTCAAGGCGAGAAATAGATGTGTAAATACGCATGGTGATGGAAGCTATCTAGACTGATTGTAGCGACCATTTTACAGTGTTTACAAATATCAAATCACTTCACTGTATACCTGAAACTAACAGAATGTCACTTCTACCTCGAGTTTTAAAAATGACCTTTTCGGGGGCACCTGGGTGGCTCAGTCGGTTAAGCGTCCGACTTCAGTTCAGGTCACGATCTCGCGGTCCGTGAGTTCGAGCCCCGCATCGGGCTCTGGGCTGACGGCTCAGAGCCTGGAGCCTGCTTCCGATTCTGTGTCTCCCTCTCTCTCTGCCCCTCCCCCGTTCATGCTCTGTCTCTGTCTCAAAAATAAATAAACGTTAAAAAAAATTTAAAAAAAAAAAGACCTTTTTGCAAGCAGACCCTATTCCATCTATGTGGCAGCATGTTAGCAGGGTTTGAAATCAACATAGTGGGTCAAGGCCAGCATTCTAAAAATGAGAGAGAATGGAAGAGAAGAGATTAGACAAAAGTGACGGTGCAGTCACGCGCACGGGTGTTTGCGTGCGTGTCTTGCTGTGTTATAGGGTATATTTGTGGGGTTGGTCGTTGACAACATACTGCTGGGGGACAGCCAGAGAATGAGAGCGGCATCCCCGGAGTGGCGGGCCGGAGATCGGCTCCAATGCCGCGTCCCCTGGCCACTCCACGTCTCGCCCCAAAAAGAGTGTCCACAGATAGTGTCCACATTGTGTCTCACCTCGCTCTACACCTGCAGCGCCATTTATATTCCTCACATCATAACCACTGTCATTTTCAGTTTTCACTGTCATTTCAGCTCTCCGAATTTTCTCTGGAATCCATTTCCTTATTAGGAAATACTGCCAGAAACACAGTCTATCGGGGTTTTTCTCTTGCCGCAGATATCAGCTGGTCGGGTCGGCTTGCTCAAGTAATGGGCTGCAGGGGGTGGTGGTGTTTTGTGCTATCTGGCCCTGGGCGCTGGTTTTCTGTTTTCACTCCCATGTTGTGTTGCTCGTCACTGGATTGCACTCCTCACAGAACTATCCGATGGGTGGTCTGAATTGAAGTGCACGGATTAGAAGCTGGATGTAGGGGGGAAAAAATTGAACAAAATCTGTGTATCTTTCAAAGACTTTTTGCCATTCTAAATATTTTATCAGCGACGGGATGGCGGTTTACCAGTAATCCCTTCCCTTTTGCAAAGTGATCGTATTTCCCAGAGAACTATTACCTTCCACTTACGCTCTCATATTTTCCCTAAGAGACAAGACGGATTTCTGCATATCGCATCCCATTGATGATTTTCACTAACATATCTGCGTTTTATTTCCTCGTTTTTGGAAACAGAAATCCCGTAGCTGTGTTGCCATAACCTGTTTATGCAAATCTCCATTCTGGTTACTGCATTGGAAAAAAAGAAAGAAAAAAAAAAAAACACGTTTTTTAAGGGCTCTGATCACTTTTGTTGATTTTAAAACCACTAAAACGTAGGCAATGCAGATTTTATCTTCCTCTCGCAGCAGAAGCAAGGAACTCTGGTCCTTGACCCACACCACCCCGAGCAGCTACGCCTAGTGTTATTAACCCCGGGGACTCCAGGTGAATTTCAGCGCGCTGTCTGTTCCAGGCTCCTGGTAGATGCCTATCAGCTCAGCCACAGCTGCCCATAAAGCAGTGTTACACTTAGAAATCACTGGAAACCTTCAGGGCATCAAGTTTCGCTCTAGAAATTGGGAAGTATGTGCTGAGTCCAAGGGAAGGGAGAGGCAGCCTTCAAAAACAAAACGTTGGCTACGCTGTGGGTGCTGTGCGGGGGCAGCGGGAGAGGGGTTCCTTCAGAGGATAAATGTGTCTGCAGGGCTTGAGGGTCTGGGGCGGGAGGCTGCACCCCCAGTCTTCCAAAGCACTCGCTCTGTCCTCCTCCTAGATAGACTTCCTGGACAGCCGTCTTCCCCTCCAGCAGGTGGCTGCTGGAAGCAGGGGTGGGGTGGGGGGGTGGGGGGACAGCTCCTTCTGCCATAGACCCCCCCTCCCCACTGCAGAGCCAATCACGAAATTGGAGGTATGGGATTTTCCTCGTTCACTTGGCCAAGTTCATCAGTTCTTCCAGACCCTGACCCTCCCTCGTCTGCAGCCTCTCATGCCCTCTCTGGCCTCACTTGTAGCATCGTCTTATATACATTATCATCCGTTGTGTGGATGACACCCTTGTTCTCTTAGCTCTTTCCGTTTGTCTTGTCAACATGCCTTCACCTGCCCCATTTAATCCTCCACTGCTCACCCTACCATTCAAATCCCTAACCACGTATACAGACACAGAAGTGACCACAAGACCCTCCTTTCTTCCAAACTCAGAAGTGGCCAGATCTCATTTGCGTCTCCCTCATAAGGTCCCATTCCCTTAGGTGACTCAGGGACTATTTTAAATATGCACGATGTCCCTCCCAATCTCCTTCCGTCAATCTCTTGACTGGCAGAGTAGCAGATCCACACTTTTCATTTCAAAAGGAAAACAGAGCTGGCAAGGACACAGGTGTGCAGGACGTGCACTGCACAAAATCAACAGACTGAGGGGCGGAGTGGAAACTGACATCCGGTCCGTGCTGGCACAGGGCTTTGTCAGTTTGTGTAATTTGTCTGATGGGACAGGGAGTTGTTTGGTGGTTGACCCACCCAGAGAAGATGCTGTCTTTGCAATTTGTGCAATTCTGCATCGGACATGAATTTCTTCTGATCTTCGCCCAACACACACACACACACACACACACACACACACACACACGTCTCATTATTCCCACCTACACCTTGTTCTCTCCCATCCTAGTGAAGGTCAAACTTCTCCGCTTGTTTAGATTTACCTGCACGCGTGTGTTCTCCATCTCACCCCCTTGATCCTTCCCTGGAATATTCCTCCAGCGTCTGTTCTCTTTCTCTCCTGGGTCTTCAAGCTTTCTCGCATGACTCATTTCCAAAATAATCTCAGAATTGGGAAACGACTTTTAGTATTTGTAACAGAATGAATCCTGAGCTAGGGATTTTCTGCACCACCAGCTAGGTCAGAGGAGTTGAAAATAAGTTGAGGTGGATGAATTATTACCCAGGGGGCGGGGGGGGGGAATGTCAATCAATTTGCTTTAAGAATGCATCACCCAGGTCATCACGATGTCATGCAAATGGTTTGTGGCAGCTGAATGCGGGAACGGGAGAACAATCAGAGCCACAATGCACTTCCTTGTTGCACGAGCAGACTCCATGTATCTGCTGAAGTGATGTGCACAGTGCGTTTAGAAACGGGAAAGGCCGGGGGCGCCTGGGTGTCTCAGTAGGGTAAGCGTCCGACTCTTGACCTCGGCTCAGGTCACGATCTCATGGTTTGTGAGTTCGAGCCCCGTGTCGGGCTCAGCGCTAACAGTGTGGAGTCTGCTTGGGATTCTCTCTCTGTGCCCTAGCTCTCGCTCGCTCTCTGTCTCTGTCTCTCTCTACTTCTCAAAAATAAATAAACTTCTTGGACGTCACGGAGTTGTCCTGAGCCTCTGTCCTTACTTCCAGCCCAAGGCTCCAGCTACCGCCTTCACATAATGAAAAACCATTTCTGCATTTATGCAGAAGTTTTATTTCTACGAATAGGATCGCATCCATCGACTTGTGTTTCACTTCTCGTAAATAGGTGCCTGCCTTGATCAAGTCTGGGACCCCTTCCCTCCTAAACCAGGACCTCTCTCGCCTTTTGACAGTGACCCTGGCCAGGACCCCTGTTGTGGTAAAGGAATCCATGATGCTCACGGTCTGGTCCCACTTGCCTCACTGTTTCTGTCCGTGAGATAAAGCTTCCCCTGCACCCTCGGTGCCCCATCTTGTTGTCCTGGTAGAACACGGTGCCTGGGAACCCAGTCTGTACCTGTGCTGTGACACCATGGTCTCTGTACATCTGCTAAAGACCAAAAGGACCCTGGGACTCCGATGGCTCCCTGCAAAGCAGGGTATCTCCTTCCAACCTTTATCACCTCCCAGTGGACTATAGCCAAAGCCTTCTTAATGCCACCCCTTTCAGTCCTCTGGGTAAAATCTCACGGCTACCAGATTCGCTTTCTTGGGGTATGGCCCTCCTCAGGGAATTACCCTGTTCAGCAGAGCATCATGGCCAAAATCTTCTGATAGAGCGACTATTCCCCGTTTTCTAAAACTTTCCATTTTGCTAATCTGCATGCCTTTTTTTTTTTTTTTTTTTCATTCTATCGTTATAGTCCCTCCCTCGTGCCAGCGTTGATTGGATGAGGTATAAACATGCATCCGTTTGGGCCAGTTCTCCTTAAGAATTTGGAGCGGGAGAAGAGGACGCTGGGTCATCCCCCAGTATGGCTGGGCCTGTGGCAAAGAGGCTCAGGTCAGTTCGAAACTGACGCGGAGCGACCTCATCCATCTCGTGAGTGTCATGCAAAGGATATTTAAGAACAGCTTTGACACAGGACGGAAACAGTGAATGCGGTCAATTCTTGTTTCTAGGTTTCCAAAAACATGATTTAACGATGGGATGATTTCTTCTTTTTTAATCCTGGCCTTGTGCCACTTATTTAGATATATCGTAGATCACGTAGGTCACCTCAGCACCGTTTGGACTGTCAGGGAGGTGGGAAGCATCCGGCCTCCTGCGCCCAACTGCTAAGACCTATAGGGCACAAGGCACCGTGGGAACACAGAGCCGCGTTGGCCACGGATTTTATGCACAAGGATCTTACAGTTTAGAACTGAAGAAACAAGGCAATCATAAATACCAAATTCTCTGTATTTCCTCTAGCATCTGAGTTCAGCAAAGAAAGGAATCACCTCAAAAAAAGAATAAACTGAACAAACACACACGTGCGCACATTATGCATTGGCAATCCCTACTTACCAACAGCCTTTGGAAATTGAAAGAAAAATGGTCTCTTGGGACAAAGACACCAGCAAGTCTGTCTTTAAGATTTCTGCCATTGGGGCGCCTGGGTGGCTCAGTCGGTTAAGCGTCCAACTTTGGCTCAGGTCATGATCCCGAGGCCCGCGAGTGAGTTCGAGCCCTGCATCGGGCTCTGTGCTGACAGCTCAGAGCCTGGAGCCTGCTTCAGATTCTGTGTCTCCCTCTCTCTCTGCCCCTCCCCTGCTCATGTTCTGTCTCTGTCTGTCTCTCTTGTTCAAAAATAAATAAACATAAAAAGAAAGAAAGAAAGAAAGAAAGAAAGAAAGAAAGAAAGATCTTCCTTATTTTGTGATTACCAGTGCTTATATCCTCAGCAACCCTGATGACTGGCCCCAAATCATGTTACTGGCCCCATCAGCAGCCTTGGCCTCAAAGTTCAATGTGGGGGTAAAGAGAGAGACCATCCCACCATTGGTTCCTGGGGCAGTATCTACAAGTAGCCTAGCTAGGTAGGAAATTCTGCTCTAGAGAACTGAGCACAGTCGGGGCCCTTTAACAGTGAGCAATCCAAGGGGTGTGGTCATGATCTCACGGTTCGTGAGTTCGAGCCCCACGTCAGGCTCTGCACTGACCCTGCGGAGCCTGCTTGGGATTCTCTCTCTCTCTCTCTCCATCTCTCTCTGCTCCCCCCCCCCCGATCTCTGTCTCTCTCTCTCAAAATAAATAAATAAATAAACTAAAAACAACAACAACAACAACAACAACAACAACACAGTGAGAAATCGAAACACACACCTTCTTGCGAGGGGCATCACTGAGTCCCTGTAGGCGTTCACTCCCAGGATCCGGAGAGGTACCCAGACCCCTTTCAGAAGGCAAAAGAAGGCCACACGTGTTGTTGTATGCAATAGTCCTGCTCCTGATTGATGGTAGCAGATGGAATTCTTGGCAATAATGGGCACAGCTGCGGAAGGGCCAGGACAAAAGAAGAAATAAATCGTTACGTTGCAAGTAAGCACTTGTAATTATCTGCTTCTTAAAAAAAAATTAATGTTTTTATTTATTTTTGAGACAGAAAGAGACAGAGCATGAGCAGGGGAGGGGCAGAGAGAGAGGGAGACACAGAATCCGAAGCAGACTCCAGGCTCCGAGCTGTCAGCACAGAGCCCAACGCGGGGCTCGAACTCATGGACTGTGAGATCGTGACCTGAGCTGAAGTCGGACGCTCAACCGACTGAGCCACCCAGGCTCCCCTACCTGCTACTTTTTAATGTGGGAAATGTCATTGTATCCATCTTCCAAATATTGGAGACAAAGCACATTCACCTCCATTGAGGACTTCAAGATGCTCTCATCCTGTGTAAGAAGACACCCACCTCCCCACGTCCTTTTCTCTTTCGTGCATTCGGTTCCTTCCAATGTGCCTGGTTTCTAGAAAGCACAGTCAAAATTCACTTCATCGGAGCCATTTCTTCTCCTGAAGCTCTTAGTCCATGGATGCAACAGAAATAGAACTTTAATAGAAGCTGTTATTTTTCCGGATAAGTTTCTCTTGTTTTTCCCTTTTGTCTGCCAGTATTATCCCTATCACAAAAGACAGTCGTGGGGAAAAAAAAAATCAGAAAACTATGATTTTTAAGCCTACCCTTGCCACATAATACTGAAGGAAACGTATTAAACCCTTCTGAGATGCATTTTGAAAATGAAAAAACAAAGAACAAAAAGAAATAGCATCGGTTTCTTTACCAACTTAGTTTGAGAATTAAATGCAACAATGATTATTTGTTAACCTTCCAACAGTGAGGCAGGTAACAAGTATTTAATAGGTATTTTTCAAGTGAATGATTAAATAATCTTCTTACTATGAAAACTTATCTTCAGATTTACTTTGAGAGAGAGACAGTGCAAAGGCGGGAGGGGTAGACATAAGGAGTGAGAGAGAATTCCAAGCAGCCTCCACACTGTCAGGGCAGAGCCCCACGTGAGGCTCGAACTCACAAAACCACGAGATCATGACCTGAGCTGAAACCAAGAGCAGAACGTTTCACTGACTGAGCCACCCAGGCTCCCCTACTATGATAACTTTTAGCATCTCTATTTCTGTCTTTTTTTTTTTTTTAATATTTATTTATTTTTGAGAGAGAAAGAGACAGAGACAGAGCATGGGCAGGGGAGGGACAGAGAGAGAGGGAGACACAGAATCCGAAGCAGGCTCCAGGCCCCGAGCTGTCAGCCCAGAGCCCGACGTGGGGCTCGAACTCACAGACCGTGTGATCATGACCTGAGCTGAAGTCCAACGCCTAACTGGCTGAGCCACCCAGGCGCCCCCAGCATCTCTATTCCTATTAAGAATGTTTTAGAAAATGGATGTGGCTCTTTCTTCATTGTACTCTTTTTCCTCTTTGGTGACCTAAGAGTTTGGTCCCACGGATCAGGTGCGCGGCCAAACTGGACCTCAGCTAGGACAAGGTCAGGCGGGAGTCAAGCAGCTGTGCAGGAAGGACGGGAACAGAGCCAACGTTCCCAGGGATGGTCACCCTGAACCTCGTGGACTCTGGACAGTACACCGTCATCGAAAGGATGCTACCTTTAAGTCAAACAGGCCTCATTAATGGTGTTGGCTCTCTGTTATTCCTGCCTCCTCTCGGCCTTATAGCTTCACTGTTCTGGGTTTCTGCTTCCTCGACGGCTCGAAGGTGACTTGGAACTACCGGCTAAGCTGCTGGACGCACGCTGTGTATGAAAAGTCTAGCACAACGCCCGGCGGGTCGGTCCCCAGTCCGTGCTGGCCCTCGTTGTTGTCGGTTGTGTTCATCTCATTTGGATTTTGTGTCCCACATCAGCTTCATTCCACATGCCCTGCCTCTGGACCTACACATGCATCCCCACCCCCCCACAGCAAACACACACACCACCAGGCACATACACAACACAGCACACACAGCACCCACGCCCGCCTCGCGCGTGCCCCAGCTCTCGGCGAGAGAGCAAGCCTCCTTCAGTGTGCTGGTAGGACGGAGTCATTTCATCGGGCCAGGGGGTCTGTCTGCCATGTATAAGACCCAGCCTACAACGTCCCGAGAGGCAAGGTCTAGACATCCGTGTGCCCCACGCTGCGGTCGCTATTCAGCCGCTGAGCCGTGGGCATGTATCCCATAGGATTGCACCGCGTCCCATCCCTGCATGTTTCGGGGGGCGCCCGCTGCCTCCAGGCCTGGAACTTAGCCCAGTGGCCAAGACAGCGAGTGGCCTTGCCAGCTTCGGGCCAGGTCTCCTCTGAACTAGAGTGTCATCCCGATACCCCAGCTTATGGTTTGGAATCCTGCCACCTTGGACAAATCTCCTGGGTGGAGACCCAGCCAAGGCCCTGTGCTGAGCCCTCTCCCGGATTCCCCACCGCTCCAACCTGACTACTGGCTGCTGGGATCACCAGTGAGCTCCCCACCATCTCTGGATGTCCCGTCTCAAATTCTTCTGTGGGACATCCGGAAGGAGCGGACGGGGTTGTGAGGTGGACGTTGGTGGAACGACTCTATTTGAAACGCAGCTGCTCAGTTTATCCCTAAGCTGGTGAGGTCCCGGAAAATGGAAATCTTACTAACAAAGATTAATCAACCGTATTATTCAAATGTAATCAATCTCCTAAATATAGTGTCAGTTTCTAATGTATTACTGATTAAAATAAGTTTCCCGAGATCTACCTAAACTTCTCCATCCTCAGAAGTAAAGGATGCTGTCTGAATTATAAAATATATCATTTCCTTCCAGGGGCACCTGGGTGGCTCAGTCGGTCGGGCGTCCGACTCTTGATCCCGGGGTTGCGGGATCGATCCCCACGTCAGGATCCACACTGAGCATGAAACCTGCTTAAGATTCTCTCTCTCCCTCTGCCCCCTGCCCCCTGCTTGCTCACTCTCTCTCTTAAAAATAAATAGATAAATAAATAATGTAATGTAAATAAATAAGTAATGTATAAATAAAAAATGTATAAATAAATACTGTAATAATGTATATAAATAATGTATAAATAAATAAGGAAGTAAATAAACAAATAAACTATTCCTCACTTTTCCTTGATTAAAAAGTAGTAACAGCTAATATTCCTGAATTTGCCATGTGCCAGGCCCAGAACAAGTCTGAGAACCTTGCATGGATTGTCTCATTTACTCCTCAGAAAAAGTACATAAAGCAAATATGATCCTAACCCCCATATCACAGATGAGCAAACCTTTGCTAATCCAAGGTCCAATTTCTGTTCATTATAACTCTATATATATCAGGCGTGACCTCCTCAACTTCGAGTTCACTTCCAATGAAAGGCATTCATCTACTTACCGTCTTCTTGCGTTTCTTCTGAAAGTTGATATGCACGGATATACAAATGATTCTGCAAAACGTATACGAAACTACATTCTGTGACCCCAAATCCCCCTATCTGATACCTAAGGGTTCTTGAAAACATAGGTTGGTAAGGTTATCGTGACTGCATTGCTCAACAATTTTGCACAGGCCGTGTGACGTGGACAAGCTCTGTCCAGTAACAACGGTATGAGGATGACTCTTTTTTGGGCCGAGAGGAAGCTGCGTCTGGAAGCTATGACTCCTGACGCAGATGAATTGTGGGCAGCAAGAGCCAGCGCTGAGTTCTGGGGTTTCTGCCTGCTTGTAGCTGGGAGCCCGCCAAGCCAATCCCACCTACTCCCTGCAGCCAGACTCTACCGATCGTGTGGGGATAGAATGACACCTAGGAAGCATCTCAGGGGGAAATATATTGCGAGAAGGAGGCACCGCACGGCACAGACCACATTCCGATGTTTCTCGGTTTCCAGAGGGTCTGGCTGAATAAGGAGGAGGTAGGAAGTGAGCAGAGCTATAAAGAGTGTGTTACTGAAAAGTCTGTTTTCCTGGCTGATACTTCAGATGCAGGAGTGAATGGCCTCCCAGGGGCAGGTATCTCGCGCCAACAGCAAATTTTGTTCACCCTGAGTCCACCTGATTGGATCAAGTGGTTGAAAACATGAACCTGGAAATGGTCGAGGACGCAGAATACCAAAGCCAGATGAAATCCACTTCATCCGCAGAAATACAATGAAGACGCGAACGGTGCCCAGTACTCTGGACAAAGACGGCGACGTAGTGGCTACCGAGGGCCCCCGGGACCCACACTGGGAAGGCAGATGAGTAAAGCAGCTTTGGGACTTTACAAAGAGCTCATTCTACCAGGGGGGATGCACAAAGGGACCATGAGGATGGGTTCATAGGTGGAAACAGTAACGTGAGGAGGGGAAAAGAGAGAGAGAGATCCTATTCAAAAGTCACAATCCCGCAGGAGGGGAAACAAATTGGTTCCATATGCCAAAGATTACATGAGCATGAAAATGCATGGCCCGGAAACACGTCCCTCTGCGGGGGACGCAGAGCACAGGAGCGTGTGATAAATGGGGTGTCCACATACCGTTCTGCTATTGGACAGCATGTCTGTGTTGGACCTTAGAGATTACGTGACAGGAGCCCCCATCAGCTGGCTGTATGCCAAACACCTCCGAGCCCGTCCCTAGGTTTCCTCTCATTTGTTGTCAGACAGAAATGGGTCATTTCTGTACCGGGAAGAGTCCCCTGGGGTAGTGACAAATGGGAACTTTTCCCTTGTAAGTTTCTGCTTTTCCCCCTTCATATCTCTCCCATCCTACCAGGAGGCTGATTATTATTTTTTTTTAATCATACACTGCTGGCTTAAAATGGTATGGGGAATGCTTTGACTGTCTCTTGCCTGTTATATGTGGATGTCGCAGAAACCGGTCAACATTTCTGCCCACCTGCTCTGCCCACCTCACTCTCTCCTAACTAGAGATTCATCCTCCATGAGTGCTTTGAGGCCCTGCAAGTCCTCCAGGGCAGATGCCATCACATCCCTGACAGTCGGGTGGAAGGCACTTCAGGGACCCATTCCTTGAGCCCGACAGCCAGATGGTCTAGAATGTTCACCAGAAGAGGAGCGGAGCTGAGACCATTACAGGAGCGCAGATCCCGTCGTCCCAGGGGCGCCCGGAAGGAAACCAACAGCCTCGACACATTTGAAAACGAAAGTGCAGAATAAATCAATACATTTGAACTTGCAGTTCAAGGTTATCCATTCAGCCGAAACCTCTGGCACATTTCAAGTTTCTTTCCTTTAAGTTCAAAGAGTTCATGCATTTGAAATTTGAAAAAAAGGTCAAACTTTACATTTTCACAGAAGGTGGCAAGTCTGTGGAGTAATCGCTATTTGGGACTATATGTTTTTTACAGTTATTCAGAAGACTTTACTTTTATTCTACTTTGTCCCAAGATTGGTGGGAAGATTGAAACCTTTCCCTGTGATCCAGAGCCCCTAACTGTGATGCAAGTTAGACTCTTTGGGACACGTGAGTCAAATCTCTCTTGCAGTAAGTCAAACCTTAAGTCATATCGTCCTTTTGATTTATCTTGACTTGTTCTTTTTTGCGAAAGGCAGCTTGGGGACACAGGGCAGGATAAGTGATCCTCTTTGGATAGAGCCAACGACTCTCCAAGCCAAAAACCTCTTACCCAGCTGCCTTTCTAATCAATGCAAAAATACTTTCTGGGGGGATCATAACACCAGTGTCTTTCAACCACTGACTTCATGGCACAGGTGAGGTTAGGAGAACAGCAACAATTGAAATGAGACTGTTTCCGTAATGAGCACAGGGTAGCCCTTCTTTTGAAGGGACAGAGGGTCAGGAGATGGAGCGTGTGTCTTGCCCACGGAGGGTTGGCTTCGTGGCTGGGTCTGCTGGCTCTGGAGGAAACCCCAGTAGCTATCTGCCCAGAGGTGAAGGCTGAGGCTGTGTCTTCTGGAGTTGGGATGGCTATGAACCTTGCTTGGGCCTCTGTTCCTCAGTTTGCTCACTTGCAAAATGAGGATTAGGATTATACCTCGGGGCGCCTGGGTGGCTCAGTCGGTTAAGCGTCCAGCTTCGGCTCAGGTCATGATCGATCCCACAGTTGGTGGGTTTGAGCCCTGCGTTGGGCTCCGTGCTGACAGCTCAGAGCCTGGAGCCTGCTTCAGATCTGTGTCTCCCTCTCTCTCTCTGCCCCTCCCTGCTTGCGCTCTCTGTCTCCCAAAAATAAATAACTAAACATTTAAAAAAAAGAAGATTTTACAGGTGGATATCAAAATCTAGAAAGAACCCTGAAGGCAGCCAGAAATAAAATGACAGTGATCCAAGAGGGGTAAGGTGAGATTGAAATTAACTAGAAACAGAAGTACCATATTGAAAAACTCGATTTTTTTAATTAAAAGACCACCAGTCAGGGACTAGGGGACCTGGGGTGTCAGCCCTACGCCCCCCGGAGCTGAACGGGTCACAATGACATAACTCAGTTTTCTCACCTTTGAAATGCCTTCCTGCCTCATAGAATTGCTGCAGGACTTAACAACATAAAAAATGGGAAATGCTTGAAAATTATAAAGCACTATGGAAATAATAATGATAGCTAATATTTATTGTGACTGTAATTTCCTAAAAGCCTGCTAATTGTCTAAACCTTTTTCCCATGTTAATCAATTTTACAGTCACAACATTGCAGTGAGACAAGACTATTACTCTCCCCATTAAACAGATGAGTCCCGGGGACCTAAATGGCATGTCCAAAGCCACATAGGGAATAACAGGCCCACCCAGCATTTCAACGCATCTGCCTCCCAGGGCCTGGATCCCAAGCACTGCACAACCTGCCTAGAAAATCAATCAGTCAATTGATTTATTGATTCCACCAATGTGCCCTGAGCTATCTATCATGCGCCAGGCGCTGTATAGGCACTGGGATTCATCAGTGACCATGAGTGACAAAGCATTGTCCTCAAGGATATTGCTTTGTAATGTAGGAAACTGACACGTAACTACGATGGCAGATGACAGGGTGGTAAGAAGAAAAATAAAAGGGCCAAATAGTCACAGGGCAGAGACACGGTTGGATAAGACTTGCTGAGTCAAGAGAGCCTGGTAACACATGTTGATCTGGGACACAACAGGAAAGGGAGGCAGGAACGGCCATAATGTTGACAATGGCTACGTGCCTGTTTGCGCATGGCATGTGTGGGAGGAAGTTGGATGAAACAGTCACAGCATAGGAGGGGTCAGGGGGATCCAGGGAGAGGAAGGTGTTATGGGGTGTGGGCCAAGAAGGAAGATGGGGCCCAGCTTCATGAGCAAGGGAAAGAGAGATAGGCAGAGGTGGCCAAGGTCCAGATGGTGTGGGGGAGGCACACGGGCCACGATGTGGAAGGTTGTCATGGCACATGATGGGGCAGCCAACTCATGCAGTCATCCACTATGCCACTGGTAATGGGCGATAGCATCTGTGTTTTATTTTTTTAATTTTTTAAAAGTCTCTTTATTTTGAGGGAGATAGAGAGTGCAAGTGGGAAAGGGGCAGAAAGAGAGAGAGAGAGAGAGAGAGAGAGAGAGAATCCCAAGCAGGCTCCACACTGTCAGCACGGAGCCCGACTCAGGGCCCAGTCTCATGAACCATGAGATCACGACCTGAGCCGAAACCAAGAGTCATACTCTTAACCCACGGAGCCACCCAGGCGCCCCTCTGTGTCTTAAATGCAAGTCACAAAGAAAGAATCCACCCCAGCAGACGACGCATTGTGCCAGGAGGGAAGCCAGTTAGAGTCCAGACCCATCAAAGCCGGGTTATAGTGCAGAGGCCACTGAATCACCATGTTTGACGCAAATCATGCTGTTCCTGCTGAGCACTACTCATTCACCTCCAAAATGATCTGCAAAAGTGTGATGTTATTATCCAAAAACCTCTCAGAATGTGTCAGTAAACAAGCATCCAAGCCGTGATAGGATTTCCAAACAGCTTAGTGTAGAGATACCCAGAGACAGTCATGGGAATTACAGTTGGTTAGTGAATTAAAAACTTGTATCCATTTTTCTATTGTGTAGAGTTGTCAAGTGAGAATGGCTCGTCATTTATCAAAGACCCAGAAAATGCTTCCAATACAATTGATTTACTTTCTCAGTAAGAAAGGTCAGTGCCCTCGAATGCTAACAACGTCTGAAAGTATCCATCTAATTAGACCTTAAAAAATCTATGAGAAGAATTCATTTTACCTAGCTGTCATCTGAATTTCGATTGTTGAACTTGCCAACAAATGAAAAGCAACTGATAAAGTTACCCAGCAAATAAGACAAAGGACGTCAAACGCTGACACCATCACTAAGAAGCAGCAGAAAGTATCAGCTAAGATGTATGCATCACAAGAAGCTGCTGCTGCTTTATTCACTGCCCACCTCCCCACCCCCACCCCGCCCCGGGGGGGCTCACCTCAGGCTGTGTGCTGGTCTATGACCTTGACTCCAGCACTCAGAACAAATGAGTCCAGGGGTGCCTGGGTGGCTCGGTTGGTTAAACATCCCACTCTTTGGGTTTCAGCTCAGGTCATGAACTCACGGTTCATGGGTTCAAGCCCCGCATCAGGCTCTGCACTAACAGTGCGGAGCCTGCTTGGGATTCTCTCTCTCCCTCTCTTTCTGCTGCTCCTACACACACACACACACACACACTCTCTCTCTCTTTCTCTCTCAAAATAAATACACTAAAAACAAAACAAAACAGCAACAACAAAAAAACAAATGAGTCCAACACGTCAGACCAGAGTAATAAAGAACTGTACTTTAAGGTCACATACACTGCCCAATGATGCCATCAACACATTCAAGCAGGGCTTCCTGGGTGAGATGGTCTCCAGCCACAGCACAGGTTGAATGAACAGAGTAAGATTAATAAACGGGAGGGAGACAGGAATTATCAGAACGCTGTTAATTTCCGATCCCCTCCCTTGCGTGGTGTCCATGGGAGGAAACTGGGTAAAATATGTTTCCCCAATCTGGAGAAGGGGACATTGAGGCATAGTCCTACGGCCAGGGTGTGCTTGTGCGTGTGGTTGGACGGGGTGGAGGTGAGGGAGAGAGTTCTCATTATTCTTCCCATTGATCTCCCCTACTGCTTCCCCATGTTAAGAAAAGGGGGTGGATAAATAAATTAAAACATGTCGATCGACCAAATTCCTTCAGGCACCTAGCAAGCCCTCACTAAATGTAAGATCTATGACCGCATAAAGGATCTTAAGTCGTGCTGGGGGACATAATGACCTCAATGCAAAAGAAGCCGTGCAAATACCACAAGAGAAATGAATAGTCCCAAGTAACATCAGGTTTCGGTTGAAGACAGTAGGGACATATTCAACGTTTGAGCTAAACCTTAAAGGGTGAGCTGAAAGTCGATCACAGAGTTAGTGTCAGGCCACCTGCAGGGAGGCAGGGCTTGAATACGAGGGCATCGGACACATTTTCGATAGATCCCAGCTGGCTTGACTCAATCGTGGGGTTTGTCATGATGGCGATATTAACTAACATTAGAACTGGCATGGCGAGCAACAGGTCTTTGTGAACTGCTTTACAGGTATTACTCCATTGAACCTCAAACCACCCCATAATATAGGCACTATTTATTGTTTTCACTTTACACATGAAGAACAAGAGCACGGAGAGGCTCCGAAATTTGCCAAAGGTTACAGGTAACACGCGCGGTCAACAAATGAAGGGAGTCTGGATCCAGCCCCATGTTCTTCGCCGCTGCACTCGATTACCTCCGAAACACCCAAGGACCCACTAAAAATTCTTTAGCACCTGCGTCTTCTGATAATTTGCCTAAAAAAACCATCTTATCTGGGATGCGAAAGCGAGGGATTAAAGGACCTTTCAGAGAAGTACAGCTCTTTTGGCTCCTTCTTTCTTCTTTACACAGATCCATTCTGCGTGAAGAGTGATGATTAGGAAATATTGAGTGTCATGTGTCATTGGTTCTTCTACCCTGGAGGGTATATCACTGTGGTCAAACTGAGTATTTAAAAGCTGCTTGAAAGTGTCTGACTGAGCTGTAATGAGGTTCAGATACATAGCACCATGCTACTCCTACGCAAACTATTGACTTGGAAAAGGGCCTCCCGCTGGTGCTACAAAATGACCCACATTCTGGATTTTCCAACTTTCACCATGATGTACTTTAACTTGGTCTTCTGTCTTTATATAGTTAACCGAAAGTTAAGTCTAAAGGCTCAGCTAGATCAGGTTATATAATTTAGGAAGGGGACGCCTGGGTGGCTCAGTCAGTTAAGTGTCTGACTTCGTCTCAGGTCATGATCTCGCATTCCATGAGTTCGAGCCCCGTGTCGGGCTCTGGGCTGACAGCTCAGAGCCTGGAGCCTGCTTCGGATTCTGTGTCTCCCTCTCTCTCTGACCCTCCCCCATTCATGCTCTGTCTCTCTCTGTCTCAAAAATAAATAAACATTAAAAAAATTTTAATTTAGGAAGAATCTTCGCAGGAGCTGCTCTACGTTTCATTTGCATCACCTCAGGGGACACCTCCGGTGACCTAAGGTCACTGATAGTGACACTGAGATTAATCACTGGGATAAACTGGTGACAGAGAGACCTCTCTATTGAAATCGTGTTGCAGCCCTCAGGACTAGTAATGGTATGTGAAGCGATAACTTCGCACAATGTGAATTCTTCATTTTCTCACAAACTTTCAAACGAGAACTTTGTCACCCTTTGATGATGATTGTCGGAATCAATTATACCATTAGGGTTTACACATCCAACAATTCCTTTTGCGAAAAGAGCTTTTGCTTCAGAAATGTTGTAAAGGTAAATTTTGTTTACCTTGACATACAGTTGTATTGGAAAGGTGGTTTAATACTTATTTCTTTCCTTTAAGTTTTCAATTTTCAAAGAAAAGATTCAGTGTAATAGTCACCTCCAATAGTGATAAATACATTCTGTTAATGTGTGTGTGTGTGGCTTTCCATTTTGTGAATGTAATTGTAGAATTAAGGAAAGACCACACATACAAAAATCTAGAGATAGATTTTTTTTTTGTTTCCATCAATTGTGATCATCATGGGGGGGGGGTGCTTTAATTGTCCCAACTCTGTCCCATAGAATTTCCTTCAAGCCGATTTGGAGATCCTTTTGTCAGAACCCTATTCAGGTTTGAAGACTTCCTTGTTTCCCAGTAGAGAAAGATTCTTCTCCAAACTGAAAGAGACAGAAGAGACTCCAGCTTCTGGAAAAATGAAACAGACACACTTTTCCCTACCCTTCCTATATCCTTCCTATGCAACTAAAATTAGTCTCAACTAACTTTAAGTATAATTAAAACTCCTGGATAGATACAGATAGATAGATAATGGAATATTAATGGAAACTTCTGGAGATATAGGTAGCTATAGATAGATACAGATAATAGATATACATATATAGATAATGGAATATTACTCTGCCATAAAAAGGATGGAATCTTGCCATTTGCACTGATATAGGTGGACCGGGGGAGTATTATGCTAAGTTAAATAAGTCAGCCAGAGAAAGACAAATAACCATTTGATTTAACTCATGTGGGATTTAAGCAACAAAACAAAAGAGCCAAGGTAAAAGAGAAGAGAGAGAAGCAAACCAAGAAACAAACTCTCACCTATAGAGAACAAACTGATGGCTACCAGAGGGGAGGCAGGGGTATGTATTAAATAGCGGGTGGGGACTAAGGAGGGCACCTGTCCTGATGAGCGCAGGGTGAAGTATGGAAGTGTCGAATCACTATATTGTACACCTGAGACTAATATTACACCGTATGTGAACTAACTGGAATTAAAATAAAACTTTAAAAAAAATAAGAAAACTGTAAATCAGAACTGGAAAAAGAAACTTCCAGGATGTCATAAATAAAACAGGCCGAGGAAGACTCTCAAAGGCATAGAGAAGAAGGCGGATTGCCCTGGGATCTCAGGACACAAGCAGCTGCACAGTGGTGACTTCGGGGAGTTTTCTTTTTGTTTCAGAATATTCCAGACTTAGAGCTAAAGACAGCACCAAACCGGAAATGTGAAGGAGCATGAACAAAACAATAGAAATCTGTTTCCCAGTAAAAAATCTTCTCTCTGTATCTAAGGAAACAGGAAAGAGGCAGATAAGCAAGGTAGAAAACTTTTGCATAGTAAACGTTCTACTACAGAAACCTGGGGACAAACGATGGTCCTACCCCCAACTACATCCGCAAAGGCTGAGCCAGAAACACAGACTGCTGCCCTTCTAAGGCTGCAATGAGGGGCCCCATTCCCCACATCAGGGTCGAGTTGAAGAAAGCCAAGGGAGAACCAGATCTTTCATCCCCAGCTGCTGGCAACAAAGGCTCTCTTCTCCTTATGGTGTCAGTAGAGACCATATGGGGAGCCCAGTTTCCACATCTTTCCCCACTGGGTACTGTCAGAGACCTAGGGAAGACTTTCATCATCACTGAAAGGTAGCAAGACCATCTCTACACAGTGACCGGAAAGCAAGAACCCCCCACCTGGAAGTAATGAGGCAGTAAGATACAGCTTTTCATAACAATATGAAAATGTCCAAACTGCAATTGAAAAATTGCTCATCATGCAAAGGAACAGAAGGACAGCTGAATGAAACAAAGAATATTAATACGATCCAACATCAGGATGACAGCAGTGGAAGAAATATCTGACCAAGGTTTTATAGCAGCCATCATAAAAAGGCTTTAAGAAACAATTACAGGGGCGCCTGGGTGGCTCAGTCGGTTAAGCGTCCGACTTCGGCTCAGGTTATGATCTCAGTTTGTGGGTTCGAGCCCTGAATCGGGCTCTGTGCTGACAGCTCAGAGCCTAGATCCTGTTTCAGATTCTGTGTCTCCCTCTCTCTCTCTGTCCCTCCCCTGTTCATGCTCTGTCTCTGTCTCAAAAATAAAAAATAAACAGTAAAAAAAAATTTTTTAAGAAACAATTACAAACACTCTTAAAGAAAAAAATACAAAGCCTCAACAAAGACACAGAAGCCATGAAGAAAGATCAAACTGGAACTTTAGAAGTGAAAAAATATAATGCATGAAAGAAAAAGCTCAGTGGATGGGCTAAACAGGAGAATAGAGATGACACAGGAAAGAATCAGTGATCTGAAAAAGAGAACAAGAAAAATTATTCAATCTAGACAACAGAGGAAAAATATATCATAAAAAAGAGAATCTTAGGGACCTCTGGGACTACAAAAAGAGATGTAGCATTTGTATTATCAGATGCCCAGAGAGGGAGGAAAGAAGTGAGTCTAAAAAAATTTTTTCAAAGAAATAATGACGGAAATCTTTCCAAATTTTCCAACAGTCATAAACCTATAGTTTCAGGAATCTGAGTAAATTTTAAACAGAATAAACCCAAAGAGATCTACACCTGTATGCCTCATAATTAAAAATCTGAAAATAAAGACAAATGAAAAGATGTTTAAAGCGGCAGTAAAACAAATCATACTTTACTTACAGGGGAAAACGATTTGAATGGCAGCAGATTTCTCATCAGAAACCATGGAAGCCAGGAAAGCATAGTATTTTCAAGTGCTGAGAGAAAAGAACCCATATCTAGCAAAATATTGTTCAGGAATAAAGGGGAAATTAATATATCTTCAGATGAAGACAAACTAAGAAAATGTACCCCCAACTGAAGTGCCATAAAAGGATGGCTAAAAAATTCTCTAAACAGAATGATAATGATAAAGATAAAGAGGAAACCTGGAAAGAAGGAAAGAAGAAGGCGACTGGTAAGCAAAAATATGGGTAAGTAAAATAGGCTTTCTTTCTTTTGAGCTTTCTAAATTTTTTTTTCCAACGTTTTTACTTATTTTTGGGACAGAGAGAGACAGAGCATGAACGGGCGAGGGGCAGAGAGAGAGGGAGACACAGAATCGGAAACAGGCTCCAGGCTCCGAGCCATCAGCCCAGAGCCTGACGCGGGGCTCGATCTCCCGGACCGCGAGATCGTGACCTGGCTGAAGTCGGACACTTAACCGACTGCGCCACCCAGGCGCCCCACTTTT
>NW_024412445.1:5734502-5754728 GCF_014898765.1 Herpailurus yagouaroundi | reverse complement strand
CTCCCCCGTTCATGCTCTGTCTCTCTCTGTCCCAAAAATAAATAAACGTTGGAAAAAAAATTAAAAAAAATTATACTTGACAGTTGTGGCAAAAGTATAACACCGATATGATTCCAAATGTTTATCGAGGACATATTTTAAACAATTTTAAATGAAGAAGTCTAAAGGGATGTAAAGAGAGAGAAGATTTTTTTCCAATTCACTGGTAAAATGATGATACCAAGAAGTTGTGATAAGTCATGTACAGTTAAACCTTGGATTGCAAGTAACTTATTCCACGAGTGTTCCACAAGATGAGCAAACATTTATAATAAATTTTAACTTGATAAATGAGTGATGTCTTGCAGTATAAATAGTATGTGATGCCGAACATCACATGATCACAACTGAACTAACGGTTCTTAAAATTCATTTTGATATATGAGTGCTTTGAATTACAAGCATGTTTCTGCAGCAATTTATGCTCTCAAACCAAGGTTTTACTGTATACAAAATGTTACATCTAGACCAATCACTAAAAATGTTACCAAAGAAATATAGCAAAAAAATGTTATAGAAAAATTAATGAAGATGCTGTTCTAAAAATGGTCAAATAACCAACAAAAAGGAAGAAGGAAGAAAACATGAACAAAAAAAAACACAGAAAAATAAAAAACCAAACTTAAAATGGAAAATTTAAGCCCTGACATATCGACAATTACATTAAAGGTAAAAAGTCTACCTAAACCAATTAAAAGACAGAGATTAGTAGAGTGGATTACAAACCATGACCAACTGGATGCTGTCTTCAAGAAACTGACCTCAACTATAACAATTTGGAAAGATTGAAAGTGAAAGAATAGACAAAGTTATATTAGATAAACATGAATCAGAGAAAAACTGGAGTAACTATATAATATCAGATAAAACAAATTTCAGGATCGGACCTATTCAGCAACAAGAGAAAGATGATAGAATTGACTTTAAAATATTTTGGCAAGAAAATGGACGAAAACAAAAACCATACTGTATGTATGGAAAAAAATGCTATCAATTATTAAGTCTACAGTGAGTATGTTTATTTTAATATTCTCTAAATTTCCTTATATGCTTGAAAAATTTTATAGTAAAAGTTAAAGATAAGAAAATAATAAATGGTACTTCCTCTGTAACTAGTCAGATTGTTATTAAGATACTACATGAACCTGATAGATGTTTTTAAATTATATATATTTTTAAAAATAGAGATGGTCCTATTTGAGTTTGCAAATAGAGACTCACAGGTTTGCAATTTTTGTCCCTCTTCTTGTTTTAAATAACAAACATCTGTTGAGTGTCTATTTGGACAAGATGAAAAAGACAAAGCTCCTTTTTCCTAAAGGAGCTCATGCTCCAATAAGGGAGAGAAATATTTGAATAAATATTTGAGATATACTGTGACAATTGTGACACAAATATGTACAATATACGATCAGAAGGAATGTAGAGCTCGAGTCCCAAGGGCATGTGATGAAGGATATAGTACAATATACCGGATATTTGTACTAGGCTTGGATGGTTGGTAGGCATTTCCCAGATAGAAAAGAGCAGAAACAGAATTCTGCCTAGAAAGAAAGTGCATGTAAAGGCACAAGGTAAAAGATATAAACAAAAATACAATGAATCACAGACAACACTAATATTGCTGAATAAAAAGGCAGAATGACTGGAAACAAGACAGGGTGAGTAAACGTTAATGACAGCAAGGACAGTGTTACATATCGTGTACTGGGATCACTTCCTGAAGTTCACATTCATCTCATTGTCTTCCTGGAAGGAGGCCATCTGAACCTGTCTGTGTGTTGACAACAGAAGTTGTTAGTATTCTTAAGAAATACATGGCAAAGCCATGGGTGTTGTAAATAGGAATCAGAGTTTCCAGGCTTCTAATCTTGCAGCTAAGAACTTTACATAGTAATCCATTTAAGGCTTACAACAGTGGATCAATAAATCTATTTTGGCCAGGCATTGCATCATTAGGGGTGGACATGAAAAATCCCAGTGTATTTCCCAGCTGCTGGTGCCGAAACCCAAGGAGATACAACCCTAATGAGCGCAATTTCCCCAACTTGTCTCTTTTCCATTCTTAAAAGAAATATGTTGGACCTCAAATGATGAGTAAGTGATCAGGAAGCTGAAATGCTCTTATCCACTAGTACAAAATAGAAGTCAAAGACTTTATCCTGGAAACAATGGGGAATGATGGAGGATTATTAAAAGTAGTCAAAAATGGATTGCAGAGAACTCGCCTTTGGTAGTGACGTAAAGAAAGGGTTGGAGTCGTCATAGCTGTGGTTAATGATGCAGGAGTGAAATAAGACAGACATAGTGTAAAGGTAAGGAGGCAGCATGTGTCAAAGGCTTACAGAAGGTGTAGTAATTGAGATTCACTGATGAAATGAGGAGGAAGTCAAAGCACATTGGAGGTGTGGGTGACTGGGTGCTGGCATCACTATTATTCGGGAGAGTGGATATGCGAAGAAAATTATATCTGGGGGTAAAATAAAGAATTCTCTTTTTTCAATGGCTTCACAGATGAACTTAGAAATCTCAAGGATGAGGTATACAGTATATTTACTGTTGGTGCTCAAAACGGGGGTCTGGACTAAAGGCTTGGGTTTGGAAGTTTTAAGCATGTAAGGAATAGTAATGACACTATGGGAGAAATGTAGAACAGATCAATGTTGTAGACAGTACAGATATTTGGTTGGAACATAAAAAATAAAATAAAAACGAATAATAAGTACAAATAAGCTTCCGTGGTATAAACCATCATCAATAAGAAAACAGGGTAAAACAATGGATATTGTTTACAGCAGTAATAACAAATGTATAGTAAGTAAAAAGAAATTTAATGGGAATTATGCAATGCCCTTTAGAAGGTATGTGACTTTATGAGGCAGCTTAGGTTATGTTGGCTGGTAATAATAAAAAATAACCTACAATCTCAATGACTTACGGAAATAAAACATGTATTTCGCACCCATGCTACATGTGCATCATGGATTGGCCGGGGTGCTATTTCTCTAGCCTTGATCTTGACTCAGGTGTCCAGGCTGAACGAGCATGCCCAGATCTACATTTCCCATGAATGAAAAGGACACTGTGGAGCCACATCATTTCTTGAAACTTCCTCTCAAACGTGCCAATGCCGCTTCCATTCATACTTTCTTGGTCAAACGACTCAGCTCTGACGTTAGTGGAGAAGGACTGTGTGATTATCCCATAGATTTTAAACAATTCTATTTTCTTTATCTGAGTACAGTTGGCACTCAATGCTACATTAGTTTTGGGTATAAAACATAATGATTCAACAAGTTACACTATGCTCCCCACAAGTATAACTACCATTCGTCACAGTACAAGGCAATTCCTGCACCATTGACTGTATTCCTAACAAACAAACAAAAACTACAAATAAAGAATAAAAAAAAAAACCAATTCTATATTCCCGCCTGCATCATTTTTAAGTGGCACTGATAAATTTTATAGCAGAAAAAGTGACTCTTGCATACAAAGGGAAAACTTCACATGAACAAGGTAAAAAGAAAATGGACGATTATTTGCAAAAAGGTATAACACAGATTGTCACCAAAAACTTAACAGCTATTACCTGTAATTACTTGGAAGCCACTGTACCTTAATCAATGCTATCTTCTGTTCGCTGGCGCTAAAGGGAGAGGACCCAGATTTGGCCCTGTTTGCAGTCCTCCTCATACTCACTTCCCCACACCTTTCCTTTAGGCTTCTCTGCACATATTTATTGTTATTGCAATTAGCAAATATCTTTTCCATAAGAATTGGAGTGGTTCGAAAATTGTAAGAAAATTACCAACACTCCAATAGATGGATGGGTAATTATTATGAGAGGAACCATCACAAATTAGGAACTAGAAACAATAAAGAAACACGTGGAAAATGTCCAAGACGATTTGTAATGAAAGCATAGAAATTTAAGCAACAATGAAAGTCAATTTTACACCTATTAAATTAACATAAATCTAAATACATGTTAGGATTGAGTCCAAAACGAGTCACACAGAATCACACTAACCCTTTCCCAATGACACTGCAAATTGGTACAGTTTTGGAAAGCAAAATGGGAATAAATTTCAAGAGCTAAGAGGAAGTTATTACTCTTTAAGCTATCAAGCCAACGGTTGGGTGTTTATTTCTAAGAAATAAGTCAGTGGAGGAAGTCTCCCTAGAGCTTACACTATTTTGCCAACACAGACTTTAATGGAAACCAAACTTCCCCCATGAAAACCAGTTCCCAAATCTCAGGGCTTCCAAATGGAGTTGTGCTTGCACCTAGAATGGAAAGATGGGGTGGAGAGGTCAGCACGGCTGTCCCCTTAATGCTCCTTTGGCTCCTATAAACCCCCAGTTTACAAGCAGCTGCCCGGCAGGAAGCAATGTGGGACCTGGCGAGCACACTGATGACTTCTGGAATGATCTCACCATAAAGAAATGATCATAGAGGCATCACCATAAAGAAATGATCATAGAGGCACGTGGGTGGCTCAGTCAGTTGAGCCTTTGACTTTTGTTTTCAGCTCAGGTCATAATCTCACGGTTCGTGAGTTCGAGCCTCCCATCGAGCTTTGAGCTGCCAGCGTGCAGCCTACTTGGGATTCTCTCTCTCCCTGTCTCTCTGCCCCTCTTCTGTGCTCACTCTCTCTCTCTAAGTAAACAAATAAACTTAAAAAAAAAAGAAATTATCTTCATTGTAAAACAGTAGCACCCAAGAATGTTATCCGTGACATAATCAGCCAAACTTGCGAGTAGGAGAAATAAATACAATTAGCTGAAGAAAGAGTGGCCAGAAAGGTCAAGATCATGATCAGGCAGCTAAGAGATGCTTCTGAGGTGAACTTCAAGGGATATTTTCTGAGTAAGGTAATCACTGAGAACTGTTTTGTTCAAAAGTAGAAACACACGCACTTCCCGACAAGTTCGTGCATGCATGCACACGTGTGTACACACACACACACACACACACACACACACACACACTGGTTGAAACTGTGCAGAACATGAGAAAACATCAGTGAACTAGGGTTCTGTTATTCTTTCCTTTAATATTCCTTTAACGTGGAGCCACTGTCTTGGAAAGCGGAAGCTGAGTTTGGGGAGGATGCTGGCAGGCAGAAGGTGTGGGTAATGCTTCCGTTTCCGGTGCCTGACTGCGCTCAGCACCCCAGGCCTCCCCTTTCCTTAGTGGGCGCCATGTTCACGACAAGCAGCCTGCTGACTGGACCCTTTGAAACATTCCACACACTGCACTTTTAAACTATTGATTAATTCTAACCAAACTCCACCTTCCATTATCAATTGACTTAAATTCCGAGTGTCATTAGCCCACATTTTTGAAGAAGTTCCCATGTCAGCCACACTCTCTGTTTCTGTTTTCTTCATTTAATGGAACTTGGTTCCTTATCTGAAATGAGCTCTACTCTCTGCTGGTAAAGTAATTCTTTCTTTTTAGCATCTTCATTAACTCCCACACATGCAGCAGTGCCTGGCTTGAAAAATCTCTTTGTGTAAATGGCTCCTCCCTCAGGACGCCCCATCAGGCCGCCATGGATTTACACATTTCCAGCGAAAATGACTGAATCATTTGCAGCTTGCTTACTTGGCTTTACATTAGCTTCTTTCTTCTTTTTCCCGGTTTCCTCCAGTGATAGCTAGAAAGGGAGCAGGATTACAGGAGCCATGATCTATTCATTCAGTGTGGTTCCCCTTTACGGTTCAGTGGATCCTTCCTCCAGTGACTTCCTCGGGAGGGCACTGTTTGGTGAGTCATCCCATAACACGCCAAAGCAGAAGCTGAGCATAAACCACTCCCTCTTGTCTTGTTTACAAGCAATGCTGACTGTCTGAACCTTTTGGGACTTCTTGTTGACACTTAGGTATGCCATTAGGGGAGAAAGTTGCTACAATGGGTAATGCTTGGTTTCAAACTAGCTTTAGGTTATTGACATTCTGATTTCAATATTTAATCGCCTCAGGGTCTTTTGTTAGCAATTTCTCTGCTTCCTGGAACCCCTCGTGTCACTTGTCAGCTCTTTCTCATGCCATTCATTGCCCGCCCCCCCCCCCCCATCAGAGCTTTGACTCCACCATTAAGCTGGGATTTCATTTCAGGATACAATTTGTCGGACAGACCATAGCAAACAAGGAGAAGTCGCCGCCTATCAACTGTACTTGTCATGACAACGCCTGCAAAGAGATTGATGTCTTTTTGTGTGAAATTTTGCCAATCCTTGACCAAAATCAACAAGTTAAGAGAATAACCTCAAGCCCGAGAGACCTCAAATGTTGGCTTCCATTCCGTGACACAGATGGAGAAGGGTGCATGGGACCCTTCGTCACAAATGCCCATTGGGTTGTCTGCAGTGTATGCCCAGATCTGGGTAAAGAGAAGGCTAGCTATCTAACAGCCAAGGTGCATGAGGGCTCCACAGTCTAAGATTCTCAGCCTTGCCGGGACCCTCCAAGTAGCCTCCCTGTTCCGGAAGCGCCCCATCACAGTGAGCGACACAAAGGAATATTCAGACCATAAACAATAAATTAAAGAAAATGAGTACCATATTTTATGGCCTAGTCAGTCTGAGATGAGCTCTTCCAAGTAAAGCTGAAAAACCTCTTAATGAGAAACCAAGAACATCATCAATCATAATAGCATTAAAATTGAACTTGGAGGGGCCAGTATAAATAATCCCGAATGCTTATGGAATACAACAGTGGTTTCAAAATCTATAAATATAATCAGCACCTAGATTTCCCTTTGATTTTCTGATATAGTCCAGGTAATGAACTTTACCTAGGCCACAAGAAGGAGTGCCTCACACTCTCCTAAGACCCCAGCGTATGGACACAGCAGCTGAATGTCATTGAATACTTATTCTGTGTCAGGTGCCCTGCTATGTATGTACTTTCACACACACACACACACACACACACACACACAAAGGCATTTAGCCCCAGAAAGCATTATGAAATGCTTGAGTATTGAAAGCAAAGACTCACGAAGGTTCAGTGCCTTCTTGCGCACAGTATGGGTGGTAGGCATGTCATGAGGTGGGGATTCTGTACAACCCTCAAGCTCAACTCCATTATGCCGTAATTCCAGTTTCATCATTTAGGAGGAAATGCCATATTCTGAAAGAATAACTTACTAGAATTCATGTGGTTTTCAATGATCCTTAATTTTCCACCAGGGAGTCATTGGGGTGTTGAGGAAAATGTCTACCCGTCTTAACACGTGGCGATGGGTTTCAATGTTTCCACCTTTTGTTTCTTCCCTTCTCCTAATACGAGCTGATATTTTATGTCACTAAGATTGGGAAGTAAGTAAAATTTGTTTTGGCTCCCTCTTCACCTCACCTTTGTCATTAATTTTCTCTATCTGCTCCCAAGACCAAATGCGAATCATTAATAAGGCTCTTCCTTGTGGTCCAGTCCCAGGCCAGTCCACCACACCAGGGGCAGCCTGTCCCCTCTGGAAATATTCAGGTTTCCTCCAAGCCCTGACGTCAAGAAGTGAGCCTCTCAGTGGTATTTTGTGGCGTTTAGCTGTTCCCAGTTTTAAAATTTTTCACATCCATGACCTAGTTGGTCTTTACCAACTTGTGAAATAATCTGGTATGAGCATACCCATTTAACAAATGGGGAGACAGAGTAAGGCAGGAAGCTGCCCGAACATTACCTATGGGGTGGAAATTCAGAAGTTCAAGTACAGGTCTCAGCACACCATCACCTAAACTTCCTTCGCTTTTGATCCATTCATGAGAGCAACAAAAGAATTGGCCTAAAGGATGACCCCTGTAGAATTCCAACATGGGACTCTGGAGCCTTGAACTTGTGTTCTCAAAGCGTGGTCCTTGGACCAGCAGCATCCACCTCTCTTGGGAACTTGTTGGACCTGTCAATTTGGGGGCCCCTGCCCCCACCTGCTGAATCAGAAACTTTGGGAGTGGGGCCCAGCATCTGCGTTTAAACAAGCCCTCCAAGAGTGCCATGCCTGCCAGACGTAAGAATGAATCAGCCATAGGAGCCACTGAGACCTCCGTAGCCAAGAACTTGAATCAGGCTACGGTTGTGAACCTGTCACACCCCTCAGATCGACAAACATGGTGAGACTATATGAGGTTCGGATGGTCTTTGGCCTTTTTGCTCCGGACGTCCCAGGTAGGGGAACGGATGACAGAATTGGGAACAGAACAAGCACACTCTTCTGCAGATCCGCTGAATCCAGGAACTTGTGGCTCCACAGACGTTTTTCAGAGGCGCTCACCTGCAGAAGGACCTACTCAGGCTGCTCTTTCCGCTTCCCTGAGTCTTGCTCCACTCGTCTTGAAAATCAGAGGATTAGCTGCTTAGTTCCTAAAATACGTGCACAGCATTCTCTATGGAGTATTACTGTCAAAATATTTAAAAGCTGATTTAATCAAGCCTTTAGGTTACACTTAGACGCTACAGAAAAAATCAGCGGAGGGAGGGACAAAGTAAATGGCACCGCAAGGACGCTCGCAAGTCCACAACGGTGGGTGGTGGACACGTTAAATATCCCCCATGTTCATTGCCTTGAAATTTAAAGGCGGGGTGGCTACTCTTGAACAACTGGGGCTAAAGAAATCTAAGAACAAATGTGTTGTCGTGTGTGAGACTTAATTTTGTGCCTCGATTTGGAAACAGTGTGTTAAAGGGCACGTGGGTGGCTCAGCGGCTGAATCCTCAGACTCTTGACTTCTGTATAGCAGAAAAGATTTTATAAAAAATTTTCCTGTCTGTCTCCCCCGGCATCCCCTGAGTGAAAAAAACCTGGTTAAAAAAAAAAAAAAGAAAAAAAAGGATATAGAGGCCAACAGACTTTTGTTGAACTACCAAACCTCTTTCTTAACCCCTTATTCTATGGGAGTTATTCTAACTCCTGGCCTAAAACGATGTCTTCTCAAGTGGCCCGAAGGCAGAGGGTGTAGCGAACAGTCTGAAATGTAAGGAGCAAGAAGGCATTTTCCTGATCAGCTGCCCCACCCTCTCTTGGGACTCTGTAATCCTTGTTGTCCTTCTCAGACCATGATATGTAGTGGGAGAACCAGGGAGAATAAAGCCAAAGAACTTGGGGGTACGGGGGGCCAGTAGGCATGAATATGCACCTGGGAAAGAAAGAGAGATCAGAGGAGGGGGGTGTCGGTTTTCTCCACAAATTTTGTGACATAATATCAAGTTCATTATAAAGTTTTTCTTTAATGCTTATTTATTTTGAGAGAGAGAGAGAGAGAGAGAGAGCGGGAGAGGGGCAGGCAGAGAGAGGGGGAGGGAGAATCCCAAGCAGGCGCCACACGGTCAGCGCAGAGCCCGACGCGGGGCTCGAACTCCTGAAACTGTGAGATCATGACCTGAGCCGAAATCAAGAGTCAAGATGCTTCACTGACCGAGCCACCCAGGCGCCCTTCATTTGCAAGTTTTGACAGACAGACATATTGCTTCAGGCTCATAGAAGTTTTCGTCTCCCATCCACTCTCCGAAACCACCTTTTCCCACATCACACTGAGCGAGTTGAAAACTACGCGAGATGACACAAAGCACGCCTACGGACAGGTGCGTGTGTGTGCGCGTCCCAAGACACAACACGAGTGTGGGTCTACGTGCACTCATGCGTGTGTGCAAATAACGTCTTCCCCTCCGCCAGCTGCTGATGTTTACAAATTGAAGGTTTGAGGCATAGAGGTTTACTTAATGCCTTCGGTTCTGGATTGCCGTGTTATTTTGCTTCCTTTCCTTTTTGAAATTTCTCCCTATGCATTTATTATTTCACTGAAACGGAGCAGATGAAGACGGCAAAATCTCCAGCTACTGTGCTTCATAAAATCACAGGGTACAGCTGCCTAGGCTTTGTCCCCAAGAGGAAAGAAAAGAATGGTCTTCAGATGCAAGAGCAGAGTTGTTAATCACTTTCTAATATTCTGTGCACAGAAATATTGATGAGAAATCTGCAACCAGACCCACGCAGCCTGGGGTTTTACTTCTGTATGTTGGTGGAGTCACAGGGGCCATGCAAATGCTCAGCCTGTGCTCGGTGCCTTGGGATGGGAGGCCCGCTTCCCCCTTTCCTAATGCGCGCAGAGTATCATTTGACTCTCAATCAAACACACACAAATTAAGTCCCACGGACAGCTCCGGGCTTTGCATTTTCCCTTTTCAAATGTGCTCGTGTCTCAAGTGTGTTTTTCTGCTGTGCTTTCCCAGACATATTCCAGGGAGGGTTCCTCTGAACGAGTGTACGGATCATGATTATGGTTACTTTGTTTGGGGCTGTAATTCAGGGACTATTACAGCGCATTTCCCTGTGCTGTTGCTCTTATCTCAAGATGGGAGGAGACAATCCCTAAAAGCTAAAAACTTATTATCGTTCTCCACCAGCTAAAGGGACGTCCTATGTGGTTTGCTAATGGCAGAAAGAGACAGTTGATCTCTTTGGAGAAGTTTGTTTCGTAAGAAAACCTAATGTATATTTGATACTCTAAAACGGTCCATGTTTATTCAAATGATTTGGGGAGGGGCATGGTTTACAGCTAAAAGTGTGGTACAATTTCTGATTCAGGGAATAAATTATCGGTTCACCCATGATTGAACACACTGATTATGATTTTATTTTCTCCAATAAAAGAGAAGATCCTGCCTTTGGATTGATTCTTCTTCTTCTATCCCACACATTTCCAATGGGATAGAAAATTACTGGAGTTGATATTCCAACTACGACACCAAATCTATAGTATCCCCCACTGATCAACCCTGTTCCAAACAATTCGGGGGGGGGGGGGGAATTTAACAAAATAATAGAGGAGGTGCTCACTGTATGATAGTATCCAGATAGGAATTCAATACTCCGTTTCACCAAAACAGCAGTTAAGACCATGAAGAACCTTCCAGTAATCACCAGCACACATTTCAAACCTGCTGTGCCCCACCTCTAGTACAGTTATTTACAAACATGATCTCAATCAGTTTCGAACCTTACCAGATAGTTCCTAATTTTTACAGATAAGAAAACCCATGTCTCGAATTTTCACTATTTACCTCATGCAGCTAGATGGTTGAAAAAGTGGTATTCAAACCCAGGTCTGTCTGATCCCAGTTATGAACATTTTAAACATTCTGGGGGTACTGGGGTGGCGCGGTCGGTTAAGCCTCTGACTTCGGCTCAGGTCACGATCTCATGATTTGTGGGTTCGAGCCCTGTGTTGGGGTCTGTGCTGACAGCTCGGAGCCTGGAGCCTGCTTCAGATTTTGTGTCTCCCTCCTCTCTGCCTCTCCGCTGCTCATTCTCTCCCTCCCTCTCTCTCTCTCTCTCTCTCTCTCTCTCTCAAAATGAAATAAACATTTAAAAAATTTTAAACATTCAGAACTGAAATGCCTCTCATAATAACCCCGAAAACTATTGCTAGACTCCAAAAGGAATTTCAGTACATACAAAGCCAAAATGGGAGTTACTGTAATTTGCAGCTTATAATGGCAATTTTTCACCTTCCTACCTAAGGGAGAGCAAGGCCACTGGTGAGAAGGATGATAATTTAATTTATGTCTCATGTCACCTCCCTCAAATCTCAGAAAGATACAGCACTTCAAATTAAGTCAACCAGCCACTGAAAGGTGTCCCTCTCTTATTCAGTTTCTGCATCCCTTTGTCACTATAAATCCTCATTCTTATAGATCAGCTCTCCACGGCGAAATCCCTAAGCACTGAGCGCCTCCAGAGACGGAAGGAGACATCTGATAATACCTTGCATTCAAGGTTTAGAAGATAATCGGCGATAAATAAGCTTTAATACGTTTTACAATCTACGGACAACAGTTGTTCATTGCCCTTGTCCATTGGGAAAGAATTAAGGATAATTTCAGAGTCTCCAATAATGAATTTCACACTTTCTTGTGCAGCGATCGAGGACCTCGGTCCCGGGCCCAGCTCCCTCATGAAATAAATAATTCAGAGACAGCAGGCATTGGAGCAGGAGCCTCACACGCCATTAGATTTGAACTTCAAATTTAAAAGGAGGAATCTAACGACCATCAGGAGAATGAGCAGCACCTGACCTCTCCATCCAGGTGCGGGCACGGAGCTGAATGGACCTCTCTTCCAGAAAAGGTTGCACAGTGGTGAGGAAGGACCCAGATGCCCCGGGTCTATAGTGAAAGAACAGCGGTATTCGCGATAAATAGGAAAATCATTATTCTTCAAAGAACAACCCCCCCCCCCAAAATCAGTATTCACCTCGGGCCTTCCACTAAGGAAGAAAGTATAAATCCCGAACCGTGATTATAAATAGGGAATGTGATGTACAGAGATCAGGGTAAGCCACAAAAGCTGGGCACAGGCAGCCCCAAACCGGATGCCAAAAGAAGCAAGATCATGTCCATCCTAAGCGGAGGGCTGGGGGGGAGGCACAGAGAACAGCCAGTTCTGCAGTTCCTGCACGGTCAGGAAATTGGTCTCTCTGAGACACATCGTCATATCCAGACGGGGCTGCATGTACATTCAGCGATGCACAGACACTTTTAGAAGATGTTCTCCATACAGCTTCGCCCCTGTGACATTACTAGACCGATTTGCCCACGGTCCATCATGATGCAATATCTTCCCTTCGCTTGAACATTTGTGTAATGCACCTGCTCCAGGCAGGTTAGTGATCTTAATCTTGGGTAACAGAACAACGAACCCAAGAGACAAAAGCCTCTGCCCTTGTGAGGTTTGCATTTGGGCAGGGGGGTGGGATGGGCAGAGGAAGGGGGCACAGATAATTGGCAAAGCAGTGTGTGAGGCAGAAACTCACTAAGTGCCCGGGAGGAAATATAAAGCAGAGAAAAAGACGAGGGAAATCTCGGGAAGTAGAAGTGGCAAATTTTTAAAACGGTCTTGGGACGCCTGATTGGCTCCGTCCGTTAAGCATCCCACTCGTGGTTTCGGCTCTCGGGTCATGATCTCACCTGAGAGCCAGCCCCGCGTCCAGTTCTGCACTGGCAGCTCGTAGCCTGCTTGGGGTTCTCTCTCTCTGTCTCTGCTCCGCCCCTGCCCACACTCTGCCTTTCTCTCAGAATAAATAAACATTTTGAAATAAAATAAAATAAAATAAAATAAAATAAAATAAAATGATCTTACGGAAGGCCTCACTTAGAAGGAGACATAGAAGAAAGAATAGAAAGGATATGGGAGGCCCTGCGGGTCTCTGGGAAGAGCTCTGGAATGAGCAGGTGTTTACCAGGCACGAGAACCGGGAAGGAGGCCGCGTAGCTGCAGAACAGGGAGCAGTGGGGGTCTCAGCAGGGGAGTCGGCACAGGGCGGCAGGGGTGGCCGTGAAGCGGGGACACCCCAGTGGTTTGCATGAAAGGAGTGGCGTCTCCTGAGGATGGTGGCCATGCCGAGAATAGATTCACGCAGGTCAGAAATAGGGACACCGGGTTCAGAGGTTGTGACGACATCCCAATTAAAATGTCATGGCGGATGGCCCGCAGGGTCCCAGGGACGGCGGGAGAAATGGCCAAATTCTGGACTCGCTTGGAAGGCAGAGGACTTTCTGATGGATTGTACGCGGAGCACGAAAACGAGGAAAAGCCAAATGAGTCCAAGACTTTGGTCTTGTCAACCGGAAAAATGGAATGGCTACTAGCTAATTGAGAAAAGAGCTGGGACTTTCTAATGGCAAGACTTTGGAGAAGTGAGGAGAGAGCCGAGTATCCAGATAATATGGGCGGCCAAGAAGAAATGGGTGAAGTGGGTAGGGGGATGGAATCAGTAGTGTGGTGTCCTTGAAACTACTCAATGAAAGATGTGCAGGTGGAGGGGAGCCTTGGCTGCATCCAGCGACCGTTTGGGGGCAAGTTAGGTGAGGCCTTGAGCGTGACACTTGGATTTAACAACAAGAAGGTGTTTGGTGGCTTTGGAGGCGGCCGTGGTGGTGAACGCTACATCGTGAGGGGCACGGAGGAGAAACGGAGGACAGAACTCAGGCACAGTGAGCAGAAATGAGCCTTTGGAAGAGCCGGTGGTCAAAGGCAGCAGAGAAAAGAGGTGGGAGGTGAGGAATTCCAAGGAGATATCCATTAGGGAGAGAAAAGGCGCTGATATCCGAAGGCCAGGTCAGACTTGTTGGCAGAGGATGGGATGCATTGACCCCATAAAGGTTCTGGGGAAATAACGTTCAATGCAGCACTTGGAGAAGTTGGGTCTCAGACACAAGCCCAGACAACACGGAGGGGTGGGTGCATCGGGCTAGAAGGAAGTATGTGGAGGGGCGCCTGGGTGGCTCAGTGGGTTAATGCTCTGCTCTCGATCTCAGCTCAGGTCACGATCTCACAGTACATGAGTTCAAGCCCCACGTCGGGCTGACAGCAGGGGGCCTACTTGGGGTTCTCTGTCTCTCCCACTCTCTCTGCCCCTTCCCCTTCTCATGAGTGCATTCTCTCTCTCTCTTTCTTCTGTTCCCTCTCACACACACACACACACACACACACACACACACACAAAACACTTCAAAAAAGAAGTATGTAGGGGAAAGTGTGTAATGCTATTTCATGGACAGTTACCACAGTTACCAGTGTTTCCCACGGTTAGCATTTTTATTATTGTCATCACCATCACCATCATCATCATCATCATCATCATTAGTGGTAATGGTAGTATTTAAAACACGAGGTAGGCACGCCTCGGTGGCCGAGTCGGTTAAATGTCTAACTTCAGCTCAGGTCATGATCTCATGGTTTACGGGTTCGAGTCCCACGTCGGGCTCCGTGCTGACAGCTCAGAGCCCGGAGCCTGCTTCGGATCCTGTGTCTCCCTCTCTCTCTCTGCCCCTCCCCTGCTCACACTGTCTCTCTCTCTCTCTCTCTCTCTCTCTCTCTCTCTCTCTCTCAAAACATAAATAAACATTAAAAAAATAAAATACACAACTGAAGACTTCGGACCAATACCTAAGATGTTAAGGAAAACTGAGAAGTCACAGTTCATGAGTGCAAGCAACAAAACATGCCCCCAGACGTCCCAAGTCCCGAGAAACAAGCTATCGATATGGACACTCCATAAAAATATTCCTAAGGATTTTTGAGTTTATAAATATTTGAATCAACCTTAAAAACATAGCAAGATGGTGGTATTGCAACATAACATGAACGAGTGACCTCTGCAACTAGCCAAACAAACTCAATAACTGATTTGAGCCGCTTCCAAGCAGAACACACTGAAAAGAAGTTCACTCCTGCGAGAAGATACACAATTGAACAGTTAGTAAGAAGGTACACAACTGAACGTTAGTTAAGATCATCCCAGCGTGTACAAACAAGCATTCAGGAGGGAGGCAAGGAGGGAACGTGATCTTGTGCTCTGAGTTATACATTGTTGACCAAGAAGAGGCTACAAAGTAACTATCGGTGTTTCTCTGGGGTCTTGGAGATTGTAATCTAGGAGCCACAGTAGGAGGAAATGGAAAGGAGCTCCGAATCCAAACTGGCAGGGCCAGCTGATAAAGGCACCACCACCAGGGTTGCATAATTTGTTTCGAAAGAATTATGATTTGGTGGGGACAGAGGTGAGCTGACTACTAAGCAACTGGCTCTGCAACGAACAGGTGTTACATAACCTCTACCTTGGCCCAGAGGGGAAGGATGTGTTCCAGGTGGTGGTGCAGGTGCAACTGACAGTTGCAATGGACAAAAGTCAGAAGTTCATAGTGTTCGGGGAGTTGAAGCAGACCTACCCTGGCCGGGCTTCATCAATATTCCCCAGACTCTGTTTTGAACACTCTCTTAGCAACGTTTCCTTCACTTTGGTATCTTTCGCCAGACATATTTCTAACATGGATAATTTTTGAACTTAGAGGCTAAATCACATTGCTCCGGGGGTGTTAGCTTACATTACTTGTATTATTGTATACTAGTTATTGTGTTGTATTATTGGCTTATATTTCAAAAGCAGTCTTGAAAAATGTCTTTGAAGTAGCTCATCAAAGAATTTAAATGGGAGTATATGCTTTCTAAATTTCAAGGAAAAACAAAATAAATAACCAAAGGGAGAATGCATATAAGAAGTAAGATATGAGATATCTTAGATATAAGATATATAAGATATAATGCCATATAAGAATGCAGATAAGAAGTAAAAAAGACAAAATCGCCAAAAAAAAAGATGACAGAAACGGCACTACATGCATTCTTTTCTCTTCTAATATAATGGGCATGTTTCTTAAAAACATCCCCAAATACTGGGGCACGTGGGTGGCTCAGTCGGTTGGGCATCTTACTTCGGCTCAGGTTATGATCTCACAGCTCGTGGATTCGAGCCCCGTGTCAGGCTCTGTGCTGACAGCTCGGAGCTTGGAGCCTGCTTCAGATTCTGTCTCCCTCTCTCTCTCTGCCTCTCCCCCGTTCACTCTGTCTCTGTCTCTCTCTCTCTTTCAAAAATAAATAAACATTAAAAAGTTATTTTTAAAAAATTTTTAAAAAACATTCCCAAATATTAAGAGTCTACTATTAAAAATTATGTGTTTTGACACAATGCCAGAGGGAAAGATCATGTTCACGTTTCAGCAAATATAAAATATATTTCAAAACAGTAGGATTCTGATTTTATAAATGTATAAATATATACACATTTGTGCCATCAAATTCAAACAGTAATTTTTCTCTTCGTCTTAATGAGAGGATTGCAAAAGGATCTGATTCACCTTATTTTTATTTTTCTGTTATAAATTTTATCTCAGTATACTAGCAACAGTACTTTTTTCATTCAGAAAAGAAATGTCATTGTGTGAAACATCTTCTCTACTGCCTGAAAAGAACAAAATCCCAACTGTCATTGCTTAATATGATAATAATTCAGAAGCAATGTGTTAATTGCCTTGGACACCTAAAACAGATATCAAATGCGCCTTTGTATCATATGAAATAGATAGATAGTCACAGAGTAATAGATACTTTGACTCAAAGGTGCCTGGACTTGACCTTGAGTCACATAGGAAATGTTCAGACGTGTAAATTGTGCGTTGAATTTTGGATCTGGACTAATTGATCTAAGTACTCTGTCAGCTATTAACTGACACACTTTGTTTTCTTCCCTTTTCCCACCCTTACATCTAATTTATAAAACAGACAACAAAATCTGTAACAGCAAATCCTTATTGTAGAAACCAGATTCTTGAGGACAATAACACCATCTATCGATCCGTAGCACTTAAGCCACAGCGTCCTCGGGGTCTGAGAGCAGGGTGTGAGGGCGGGAATGCATTAGACATAAAGTCAGGTGGCCAGAAATATAGGGTTAATAAGGAAATAATAATGGCACAAAATGGAAACATTAGAGAATTCAAGAACGCTTCTCTTTTCTCCACAATCAATGCAATCAAGATTCTCCTCCAAGTGGAGGGGGTGATCCTGATGCCAAGGTTTTATTGACGAGGGTTTAAAATTTGCAGTGAGACGATTATCATAACTTAGAGAAGACACAGTCCACTAAGCCAGTCTGTGGTTCAAAATCCTCAGCCTCGTCAATCAAATTACTAAGCACTCGGTGACGATGAGCTAAAGGCTCTTCTCCCGTACCCACCGAGACAAATGAGGATATAAAGCTTAAGCCCTTGAGGACAAGGAACAATATGAACTTAAAAAAAAAAAAAAAAAAAGGAGTGGTTCTATTTTAAAATGGAGAAGAGATACCAGCCAATAAAGCTCATGTTCCAGTGGGTATAAGGATTTTAGGAACACCTGAACCACAACGATTTAACAAAATGTGTTTACAATTACTGGAACCCATCTATCACCTCCAGGCAGGTGGGTGTGGGCGACAAACAGGTCAGCTGTCCGCCTCATGACTATACCACGCAGGTACACATTATAAATTTTTTTTGATGTTTTATTTATTTTTGAGACAGAGAGAGAGAGCATGAGCAGGGGAGGGGCAGAGAGAGAGGGAGACACAGAATCCGAAGCAGGCTCCAGGCTCTGAGCTGTCAGCACAGAGCCTGACGCGGGGCTCGAATTCACGGACTGTGAGATCATGACCTGAGCCAAAGTCGGACACTCAACCGACTGAGCCACCCGGGAGCCCCAACAGGTACACATTATAAATGTTCAAAGAAGAATGTGGTTCCCTGCTGGACGCCCAACAGGCAAACAGTCTGCTGATACTTGTTGTACCGGAAGCACCTGCCAGGCTGGTATTTTGTGAGATAAACACTTTAGGAAAAGCAGCCCCTTGGGAGGTTTTAAATGAGTGATGGAGAAAGAGAGCAAAGATGAGGAAGGCCTGCGTTGTGATTGCTAGTCTCCTGTTCATTTCTTATTATCAGATAATGCCGCAGAATCCATCAAAAATTTGCTAACGTCACCGCAATAGCCTTCATTTCAAGTGTTTTCTAGACACTGGATGAATTTCATCATTCCACATTTGAAAGTTCAGTTTTCTGCCTGATCATTTCTCCAGAGAAAAGAAAAAAAAAAGGACAAAATATCTACAATCAGAATGCCATCACTTGGGAAACATTCTAACTTTTACCCTTCTCTCTTATAAATTTTTCATTAAAATATAAGACGGTGTCAACGTAATTCTAAAAGGCCAACTGTTCAAAAGCATTTGGAATTGAATGGAGGACACCTCTCGGTGCATCTGCACGGCAAGGTGAAATTAACAGCAAAAATCGTGTTACCAATGGAAATCTTACACTTATTGGAATAGTGGTAATACTCCTGGTTCCACTTGACATGTTTTAATATAAAACAAAAGGAAACCACTCCAGTAATCGATGTCACTTCCTCATACTGCGCCATGAAGAAAAACATTAAAGTTGTGTTGTTTCCTTCTTTCTCTTTTTTCTTTTTTAAATGTTTATTTTTGAGAGAGACAGAGACAGAGACAGAGTGCAAATGCAGGAGGGGCAGAGAGAGAGAGAGGGAGGCACAGAATCCGAAGCAGGCTCTAGGCTGCGAGCTGGCAGCACAGAGCCCAATGCGGGGCTCGAACCACAAACCATGAGATCATGACCTGAGCCGAGATCAGACGCTTAACCGACGGAGCCACCCAGGCGCCCCTCATCCTTTAAAAAAAAAAAAGGGGGCGCCTGGGTGGCGCAGTCGGTTAAGCGTCCGACTTCAGCCTGGTCACGATCTCGCGGTCCGTGGGTTCGAGCCCCGCGTCGGGCTCTGGGCTGATGGCTCAGAGCCTGGAGCCTGTTTCCGATTCTGTGTCTCCCTCTCTCTCTGCCCCTCCCCCGTTCATGCTCTGTCTCTCTCTGTCCCAAAAATAAAAAAAAAAATAAAAAAAAAAAAAGTTGAGAAAAAAAAAAAAAAAGGAAATTGGGCTCATCTGAGGCAACATCAGTGAACCTGAATACTACACTAAGTGAAACCAGCCAGTCATGCAAGGCAAGGACTGCATGATCTCACTTATGTGAGGTACCCAAATATTCAGACGCACAGAAGCAGAGAACAAAACGGTGGCTTTCAGGGCCCAGGGAGGCGTATGAGACTTGTTCAATTGGTACAAAATGTCAGTGATGCAAGATGGAGAAGCTCCAGAGATCTGCCGTCCAGCATGTTATCTATCATCAATGGTAGTGTTGTGCATTTACATGTTGTTGAAAAGGGTAGATCTCCTGTTAAGTGTTCTTAGCATGGAAGAATAGGAAATAAAGACAAAGGGGCACAGCGTGGGCACCTGGGTGGCTCAGTTAGGTGACGTCCAACTTCGACTCAGGTCATGATCTCACTGGTTCGTGGGTTCGAGCCCTGTGTCGGGCTCTGTGCCGACAGCTCAGAGCCTGGAGCCAGCTTCAGATTCTACGTCTCCCTCTCTCTTCCTGCCCCTCTCCCGCTCGTGCTCTGTCTCTCAAAAAATGAATAAATGCTTTAAAAAAATGACAAAGGGACACAGGGAAACTTTGGGAGGTGATGACTAGGTCTCTCACCCTAACTACGGTGATGGCCTCACGGCTAGATGCCTCTGTCCAAATTGATCAAACTATATATGTTTAAGGTCTGCAGTTTATTGCATATCAGTGTGACTTCAAGAAAGCTTTTTAAAAGAAAGAAAAAAACAGACGTATTTGAAACTGCCACATTCTCTGCCGGTCCCATAACACGATTTCCACAAGATCGCACTTCAAATTTAAGAAGAAGAAAGAAAGAAAGAAAGAAAGAAAGAAAGAAAGAAAGAAAGAAAG